>NC_087062.1:87144958-87324276 GCF_963678635.1 Symsagittifera roscoffensis
GTGAAGAAAAAATGCATTCATTTGCTCGTTGAAATCAAAATGTTGCAATTAATGTCCCGTGACTGTAACTTTGAGTCAAGGATGGATCCATGGGTTAATCGAGGGGGAGACTTTTTTACTCGAGGGTCGACCAATTTGATTGATTTTCTGAGTTTCCGAGATTTCCAAAAAAAAAGCCAAATTCTACCAGAAGTTTCTGCAGCGTAGTCTCTCCTCAAAGTTTGTATACATGGCAGTGTCGGTCGCCGAAAATTGATGTCGCAGTTGAGTGGGTAGGGGTCGAAAACCTGAGAGGTTATTCCCACTCCCCAACTTTTTCAGATAAACTTAGTTTAGTTTTAACTTGTTATTTTATTGTTTCCTCAGCTGCAAAGTATTTTATTGTTCTGACTTATTTCAAGGTCATCGCATACCTGGGTGCAGTTCAATGGATCTGCTGCCTCGTCGAATCCGCCGGGACACTCGGTGATGTTGTTGCATGGTACAGCACACATTGGTATATTATTGTCACACCTGAATCTCCGAAGGATATAGTCAGTAGGAAAAATCTAGCAGACGAAATTAACTTTTTTTAAAATAAAAAAGTTCAAAATGGGCACGAGTGCACAAAAAACGAGCCATGCAACCGGCCTTATACTTATCGCGTGCTTGTCAGCCTTGAGACAAGAAAAATTTTTGAAATTCTCCAGCATTTTTTGATGGGTACCTCCGAAAAGCTCGAAGCAACCCCATCAATTCACAGATATCGTATAGTAGTTTTATCATGTTTCGGAACTGAGTAAGTAGAATTTTAGTGGTTTGAGATAGCTTTCCTATATCTAAGGACTCCGAATCCACCCAATAGTACTAATAAAACAAGTCTAATCAAATTTTCTGCATAATCTGATGTTACTGTACAACCTCATGGATATATGTGTTTGACATTTTTCTGTCCCCTTGTTGGCGAAGATGACCAATCTTGTAAGATCTTGCATATTGGTTTTATTCTACGTAATTGGTTTCAAAAACTTTTGTAATTCAGAGTCTATATTGCTGTTCTTTTATAGTTTCCCCTTTCCTTATTATTTTTGCATCTACTGTAGTTCGCTCCCGGTTTCTTCGTTTGGTTCTGTTTGTTTTTGTCCTCTGTTTTTCGTTGCTCCGCCACACTTTCAGCTGGTGATGCATCCGGTATTTGACTAAGCAGACGACGATTTCCTTTCCTTTTCATGTATCGCCGTGTTCATTTCCTTCCAAAATGCTACATGTGCATTATGCTCCGGGTGTTACGCTGGATTTTTTCGCCTTTTTTCTTACTTTTCATTTTGGTTTGTGTAGATGAAGTGTTTAATATGGTTGTTTTTGGCATATTGCAGCCCTGACTTCTTGTCAATGACGAAAGTGCACGTCAGCCTTCTTTTGTTCAACTTGTTTGTTGAGTAGCCCAGTGTTTTCTGGCTTTCGTACATGCATTTTAGCATTTTTTTCTTACTTGTTGGTCCTTCTTTTTTTCGAAGTTCCACAGCGCATGCAGTTGATCACTGTCTTTTTGTTGCTTGCTACATACATTCCATGCCTATTCCTTCCTACATGTTTCATATGTTTAGCGTTGAGTCATCTTGGATTGGATCCGGTACTGGAACATAGTGTCCCATCGTTGATGACTCCAATCGATGTTCGCTAACATATTTGATCTCCGGGTTCCTACTTCGTTTGTTTTTTCTTTCGCGCTGACATTTTTTTGGTTTTAGCCTGCAGTAGTATCTCGAACATATACTTTTTGGGGATTATAATTAGGTTTCAACAACCTGTATCTAAATCGAGATAATTTTATATTAAATATGAAACCTAAAAACGCAAAAAAAAGAACATCCAAATTAAACTCTAAAAAACAAATGTAGGAAAAATTCTGCAACAAGAAAATTTTTGTCATAAATGGAACAATATAAACATGAAGCTGAGAAATTTTAAATCTCAACAAAAATTAAGGCTTGATTTTTTGTTTGATAGTTATACATGAAAAATTTCCCTGCATAGATTCATTGTTTTTACAGTTGAATTTTACTTTGTATGATATTTTCATTACAATATAATGAGTTTAAGTCCGGGTGGCTTTCTCATAGAGAAATTTCGGAAAAGGTACACCGTCTGTCTATGAGACATCAGCAGAAAAACTGTTTTGATCTAGCGAGGAAGAAAGCGAGGAATATATATGCCATGGGTGGTTTTTTATTTAGAACTTTTTGGATCATTTGGGGGCTCAATTAGCGTGACTGCCAGGGTTGACATCCACCCACAAAGCGTAGTCATACAGTTTCACATAAAGAGCCAATGAAAAAACGCTACTCATACAATTACTTTTTCTAGGCACAATCAAACAAATATCAAATGTCTCCAGGCACAGTATTTTTGCGTAAAAGTAACAAAAATCAGAATGGCTCTTATGTGTAAAGCCAGAATTTTTTTTGTTTTGTTTAGATAGTAAAATAATTTTAAAACCTGTCAAACAATTATGCCGTGATTTAAAAACACCCAAACTTACAAAAAAATTTTTTAGTCGTACACAAAAAATTACAATTTTTTGATATAATAAATTGTCAAACTAGAACTGAAAAATACGCGGCAAACCTCCAAATGCAGTTTATTTGTGAGATTTTTGTCACTAAGACTTTTTATTTTCTCATATGAGAAAATCTTTGTTTTTTGTGTTTAGAACTGAACGTAAAAACTCAAATCGAAAATCAAAAAATCTTTTATTTTTCGTATAAAGAAAAACTGCTAATCGCAACATATTATGCAACGAAAAAATGCTAGTCACCCAATTTTACTCTGCGAAAAAATAATAGTCATATTGTTATCAGAGAATTTTCTGGACATGTGAAAATTAGTTTCAAAAGTGTGAAATTGTCTGACTAGCGTCTTTGGTCAATCCGCGCATTGTTCAATCTAATGCGAAGAAAAAAATTGTTCCAAATTGAATTGGGTCAAGCTAATTGGTCTAATTGTTCCAACTTACGAAGAAAACGGAATATTTATGATTGGTCTGGCTTTTTTATTCAGTCAATTTTCGCCGATCAAAATAAATAAGTTAATCAACAAAAATTTTATATCCCAACAAAGATATTGGTTTTTAAGTTCAAATTTAAAAAGATCTTTTACCAACGATCATTTATTGTGATGTTCTGGGGGTTTGAAAATTGCCAAATTGGCCATGTTCTGGACTAAATTATGCGCACTTTGATGAGTTTACTCATAATACCGAGAACGGCATCATGAGCCTTAAATTTGGCATCATGAGCCTATAACCAATTATAGCGCAGTCAGAACATTCAGGGCTTCGCCCTGATACGAGCAGTCTTGTTTTCTAGTTAGATTTCGACGTAGATTTTGAAAAACACCAGCTTACCTCACTAATCCCGCTTGGCAGTACCCGTTCGGGTTCCATTCGTCGTACCGATTGGATATTCCGTTGTCGTAAGTATCACAGTTCAGTGGGCCTGTAAACGATTTCATAAAAAATTAATCTGAGTGAATTGCCTCAAATCGCCGGCGTCAAAAAACCGAGAACCGCAAGGATCGAAAATTTTAAGGGGGCATTTTTTAGGTATTATTAATCTGATTGAATATTAATATTGATACTCAGTCTATCACGTCAATTATAATAATTTTCTTAACTAAACTTTTTCAAATCTTTGTTCTTCTATTTATCTCTGGTTTCAACCTGACTTCAGCTAAATCTACGTCAGCCTGACCGATATCGGCTGCAATAGTGGTACCACGTGAAAAGTCTAGATGCAAAAAACGCCTTGAGCAAAAAAGATCTTTGTGCAACAAAATAACTCAGCCTAGAATGAGGGGAGATAAATCAAATCAGTATTGGAATGGGGCTGAAATTTTGAAGCTCGAACCCGGTCTGAAACCATAGTTTAAAAATAGCCGGCCAAAAAAATAACCACAGAAAAACAGCGGATCAAACCCTGAAAGCCATTAACCACTTATTAGTTCTAGAGTGCAGTTTGTCCTATAACTGAGACTCTGAACCTCGATTAACAGTAAGAACTCATCAATTCAACAAACAGAAAAAAATCATCGAAATTATCTTAAAAACATCATTAGGAAGAATTTCCATTCACACACGAGCGGATTTAGGGGGTCCCCCTTTGTACTATTTTGAGATATCCATTTTTGTCTGAGTGACACTAAAACTTTTATGATTCAATTATCATGATTCTTAATTAAAAGTCTAACAACTTTATATTTCTTATGCGCTCCTATGGTTGGAAAATTTTTCGCTCAAATATGCATTTTTCTGTTTGTTGAGTTGATGAGTTCTTAATAGCAATCGAGATTCAGAGTCTCAGTTAAAGGACAAACTGGACTAGAACTAATAAGTGGTTAATGGCTTTCAAGATTTGAACTGAGGTTTTTCTGTGGTTCCGACGAATTCAGGCCAGTTTTTTGTTAATTTTTCAAGCTGGCCGTTTTTTAGACAATGGGTTTGGGCCGATTCGATGGACGTTTTTTTCAGTTTCTTTGAAAGACTGGATGGAAAATAACTCAAATTGTCTTTTTGCCCCAAGTGATAATTTGCTCACATTTCATTCCAAAAATCAACTGAAATTGTTCTTTACTGCTAAAATTTAAAATAAAATTTAGCAGTAAAGACTTAAAATGTGAATAAGTCAGTGTGGAAAAGTGAAGAAAAATTGCCAAATTTACTTGAAACTTCCATTTCAACATTTTTTTTGGATAATTTAAATTATAAATATACGAGAGTAATTGGGAGCACTTAGTTTTAAATTTTCAATCTATTTTTGTCAGAACTGATCGTACCATAAATGATCAAACATAATATTTGTCGCTCGTTAATAATTGATATATTTCCAATCGTGACACGAAATGACGTAAAAATAATGAAAAAAAGAGTTCACACTTACTTCCGTCAACATCGGCACCTTCGTCCCAGTTATTGTCGCAGTCTTGTCTCCCGTTGCATATCCATCTCGACGGAATGCATTGCTGCAAAAAAAGCAACGCCATTTTTTCATGTTCATCTTCTAATATGTGAGATTAATTTTTAATAATTGTTAAACGTTTATCATTATTAATTGTTAGTCGTTAATAGTTAATCGGTATTGATCGTTAATCGTTAATCGCTAATTGTTAATAGTTTTTACTCGTTTAAATGAGATGAACTTTTATTGAATTTCAAGTCAACAGACTAATAGAAGGAAGCTTAAAACTACAGTCACAGGACATGAAATTTGCAACTTTTTGATTTTCTTCACGTTTTGTTCGTTTTCACTGCAACTATTTAAAATTCAGGTTCAAGTTTTGACAATAGGTAGATGAAACTTTTTGAAAGGCCTCAATCAGGCCAATATTTGAGAAACTTTGTTTTGAAGGCCTAAATTAGCCAGCATATCATAACTAATTTTAGAGGTGCTCATGCTTAGAAGCAATCTCACAAACAGAATAAGGAACTTGAATTTATGGGCTCAAAGTAGTTCTTTGGGAAACTCATAAGCTTGACCTACTCATTATGCTGCCTAAAAGTGACAAATAACAAAATTAACAATGTTACCTGGCTCGACGTCGAGAAACGGTCATATCTGTTTTCACGAAACCTTTACTAAAAACTCTTGGGAGCTTATCTCAGAATCCTGGACAAAAATTAGATGCCTCGAAACTGCTAATAAGACTCCTGTACTTAGATTTAGCAGTTTTTTTTCGAAATAATCGCCGAAATGGTTCTTTTCTTGACTGAACTCGATCATCAGCGCGAAATAATTAATAAAATTTTTGCTGTTTTTTCAACGCTGAACTAACTAACTCTGTTAATTTTGTTATTTCGCACTTTCAAGCAGCATAATGAGTGAGTCAACAAGTTCATTAGCTTCCCAAAGAGCCAATTCGAGCCCATGAATTCAATTTTTTTCTTGTATTTTTGTAAGTCTGTTTCCACAGCAATAACATCTCTAAAATTAGTTTTGATATTCTGGCTAATTTACGCCTTCAAAACAAGTTTTCTTCAAATTTGGCCCGGTTAAGACCTTTCAAATAAATTCATCTACATTTTGTCAAAATTTGAACCCTTTATCTCAACTAGCCGCAGAGTAAACGAACAAAACGTGAAAAAACAATTGGTTCATTTTTTCGATGAAATCAAAAAGTTGCAACTTCTAGGTCCCGTGAGTGGACAATGATCAGATTTTACTAGTTTTTCAGAAATAATTATATGATACTTGTAAACTTCATTTTATTTTATGTTATATATTATATTAAATCTTAAATTAGATGTTACATTAGATATTATTTATACAGATGCTATATTTGATATTATATATTATAGTTTTTCGAGCAGGCAGAAATGGAAAAAAATTTAGAAAATCATGGTATGTAAAACTTTCAGTTTTTGTCTTGATTGATGTTCAATTTTAAGAAAACACACCCTGCAAAAGAAAATAGCCGGCTGTAAAAAACTTTTTAAAACTTTTCTATCAGCAAAAAGGAGCCGACAAAATTTGAGTAAATTCTCGCAGGGCCGAAAACAAAGCTATTCAAAAAAAGATTTTGAGCTCAAAAATATTGAAAATTTGTTTATATTTCTTATTTTGTGTGTTTCCGTGGGAGAAGAAGGGGCAAAAAAATTGGGCCAATAAGCCGATGAAATCAAAAAGTTGCAACTTCTAGGTCCCGTGAGTCTACAATGATGATCAGATTTTACTAGTTTTTCAGAAATAATTATATGCTACTTGTAAAATTCATTTTATTTTATGTTATATATTATTTTAAATTTTATGTTTGTGTGTTTCCGTGGGAAAAGAAGGGGCGAAAAAATTGGGCCAATAAGCCGATGAAAAAAAAAACAAAGTCAGCGGTAGTACATTTACAAATTACTGGAATAAATCAGAAATATTTGCAATTTTAGTGAAAACTCTGATGTGGTAACTGAGCCAAAAAAAAAATAATCCAACATTAATCAAATAAACGATGAGCCGACAAAATTTTCAATTTGAAAAAAAGCCTGACCGATCTTAAATCTACTACTTTTGCTGCCCCAGGCTCATTCGTTTTTTCAAGGTCCAATGAGTCACATCGGACAAAAATTTGAATTGTTATGAATCAAGCTAGCAAGTGATTCCAGTTTACAAATTGTTATGTTATAAGTGTCCATATTCCTCGTTGATAACGCTTGCTTTTTGCATCCGTAATAATTATAGTAGATAGTAAATCTTATAGTTAGACTGCCAGTTTTTTGGTAGGTTAGTTACTTAAATGTACATGTGAAATTTTTTCTGTTCATAAAATTTTTCTTGGTAAATTTTTATTTGCATTATGAGCCATGTTTTCCGAAATCATATAGTAATATGACTTGGGAAAAAATGTCTCACAACAAAAATCAAATGTTAACCAAAAAAATTCTGAAGTGGGATCAGAGAAAGCGTTTTGGGTTAAGCACAAACTTGAATCATTTCACGCGCACTGTCAGAATATTTCAAAATTCGGTCGAACATGGTCAAAACGTATCAAACTTTGATAGAGCACAATTGAAACATACCTCGGGCTCGGTCAAAAATACTTCAAGCAAGAAAGTCGAAACATATTTAAATTTGGTCGTGATAGTCAAAATGTACCGAATTTTAATGCTGAGACGGGTTAAACATATGTTGCTTGGCCGAGCGCGGTCGAGGACATTTATTTTCTGTCGAGATGGTGAAAAAAAATCCGAATACGATCTAGATGGTCGAAACATACTAAGTTTAAGCGGATACGGTCAAAACTTACCACTTTTTGGTCGAGTAAATATTCTCTTATCCTCTTATCAGAAATCGTATCACGGGGGGGATGGGGGGATGGGGGGATGGGGAATGGGGGATGGGGAGGATGGGGGGAGAGAAGTGAGAAGTTGTAGACGAACCATTGAGTTTTTACATAGTGTTTGATATTCGGCGCAGACTATGTTACTATATGTGATATCGTAGTCCTGGCCGAGGGAGTTGAACATAGATCCTTTCACCGAACTGTCCAATTCTGCCAATACTTCAAACCTTAAAAGATGGAAAATTCTTGAAAATAAATAAAATATTGACAACTCTCTAACCATATTCTTGAAAATCTTGGTAATTCTAACGCTTATAATATAGTGCTGCTTGAGAAAATACGAAAAAAGTTATGAGCCTAACGCGTGGTATCTCCTTTTTTCTTGCAACTAATGCCGTTGCTAAGTTTTTCATGCTAAGGCGTTACAATAATTTGCTACTTCAGACACTCGAAGATCTTTTGCTGCCTGTCGGAGATTAAAATATCCATATCCAGTTTTTCAAAAAAAAAAAACAATCTTGGCAAGTTTTTTCGTGCATAATAATTTAGTTTCAAGCATAATAATAGCTTTTGTTCCATTGTTAAAAAAAGCTGCAATTTTTAATGCATAAGATGATTTTTTAATCAAGTCTTTTTTCAACTATTTAACTGAGCGTGTTTTACGGAAAGACTCTTGTTAACTATCCACCCCTATTGCAATAAGGGGGATAGTTAACAAGGTACAAAATCCGCATATGCTTAAATGTTCAATTCTTTCTTTATAGGGGGTAGGGGGCAGCACTGACAAAAACGGTTTCGGATCGATTTAAGTTGACTTTAAATCGATTTTAATTTTAAATCGATCCAAATTGATTAACAATGTACATTTTACAAATTTAAATGGATTTTAAATCGATCTTTTTTGAACCGTTTGAATCAATTTAAGTGTCTAAAAAATAAAAAATAAAATGGCTTGGGTAGATTTTCTGACTCACTAAAATCAGTATTTTTGCTAACACGGCAAAAAAAACAAATGCGTAACAAAATAGCCAAACGAGCCGGGGAAATCTGCGATGTCTGAACAATTTTCCCGGGGTACATACAATTCACGTGGGCAACAAAAACAACAGACAAGCCAAAACAAAACCTGATAGAAATATGGCAGATATATTGGACCAAACCACTTGATGTCATGTCCAGCAAAAGACAAAATCTGCACAAAATGTGCCAAACGAGGTGAACTTGCAAAAGTATGTAGATCAATAAATGTTAACTACATGCAAAAAACCGGCAATCATCAACTAGAGCATTCCATCGTCCCAGAAGACAAAAATGACCTAGTAGCCTATTCCGAATTCATGTCGGCAAACGGTTGGGAGGAAAACCCTCAGGACAACTTTACCGTTTTGGCGATATCAGAAGCAATCGAAATTCGAAACTCAATAAACATACAAGAAGATCTAAATACAAGACATAAAATACAACTAAAGACAAATTCAGACGACCTGTTCGCCATCGCAGATTCAGGAAGCCCTATGTCCTTTCTAAACGAAAAAACGGTAGAAGGAGTACGCCAAAACGATCGCTCTACATTATTTAAACTCATCCGACCCGAAACTTCACATGTTTTAATGGAAAACCATTGTTCCAATAGGGCGGTTTTCATTGCGGTGGAATCCCGAGGTTGGATAATCCAATCGGCTCCGTTTATTATTGTAGACGACCAGAAGGCAAATATAATTGGGCAGAACACCCTATCAAAAACTGGTAACAAACTCGCACAAGACAAGCAAAGAAGAAAAAGCAGACAAGGAACTAAAAAAATGGGCTATAAAGAACTTTCAGTAACTTAGCGTGAGAATCGGAAAATCAAAAAACCACGTGATGCGAGCTCAATTCCTTCAGGATATCAATCCGATCGAACAAAAAAGCCGAAGAATACCCATTCATCTACAAGAACGAGTGGAAGCGAAACTAAATAAACTAAAAGATCAAAAGCATATCAAAAAGCTTGATGAATTTTCAGACAAACAATTCATCAGCCCAATGGTCATAATGTTCAAAAAAGATCAAATAGCCAAACTTGCTCTAGAATCCAAGAAAATTAATAATTTCATACACAAAAAAAACACCAAATGACAAATATTGATTTTTTATTGGACAAAATCGCACAAATCATCAAAGCGGATGAAAAACAGAAAGTTATCTTCACAGCCCTTAATTTTATTTCGCATATTCACAAATCCCGCGATAAGGAAATAAGATCAAGGTAATTTCAGCTTGATAGGAGGAAAAGCTACAGGAACATACCATTTCCAAACGTGTTTCTAAGGCCTCACGGATATGCCGGCACAATTACAGAAGGCCATTTATCTCACATTAACAAATTGTGAAAATACGTTTGCTTACCTTGATGACATGCTAATTGTAACAAAAGATTCTTAATATACACACACACAACTAATACATTAAGTATTTAATAAACTGATTGACAAAAATGAACAATCTCACTGGAAAAAGGCAAGCTTGCGTGCGAACAAGTCAAGTGATTGGGTTAGAAAACAAGCAGCGAATCTTCAATACCACGACCACGAAAAAAATCAAAAGCAACCTTCAAGCTCTGCCCCCCAAAAACTTTTGAACATTTAAAAACGTCTTGATTCAATAAACCACTTACCTCGATACATCCCAAATCTTGCAAAAACAGCATCTACATTAAAACCACTGCCAATAAAATACTCAAAACAAACATTTCAACCAGAATATAGATACTCGGGTAGATTTTGACGCATCTGTATTTGGGGTAGGGGCTAGCTTAGAGCAGAACACAAGCGTAGGCTGGGTAGCATAAGCATACGCTTCAAGATTCCTAAATTCACCAGAAAAGAAATAATTGGTGAATGAATTAGAACTATTAACCATTTGTTTGGGCCATCAAACTTTTCAAATGTTATCTTCAAGGAAAAAAATTCGCAGTCATTACAGATCACCAAGCTTTGATAAGCGTTTAACGCCAGAGAACAATCAAAGACTAGCCAAAGTAGGCTCACTAGGTAGATCGATAGATTAATACCATTAACATTTGAGATCAAACACACAGCGGGAACAAAGATGGGACTAATAGACTATGTGTCCAGAAACCCGGTAGGATTAGCTCTACCCACCCCTCCCCAACGAGTACGACGAGGAATTTGTTTTTCGCGTCAATTAACTCTTTTATTTCAAACAATGAATTGATTGACAACGTGAAAGCGCGCGGAATATAAGATGAACGAAACAGCTCAATGAACATGTCAAGGGCAATTCACACATTCAAAACATAACACAGGCGGTCATTCAATTCAGAACGGAAAAAATCACTTGACCAATTTCACTTTTCAAAATCAGCAGACAAGATTGATGAATAAGCAGATTATCAATTTCTTTACAAAACCCAAAGTCAAGAACGAAACAAGGAGAGGACAAAATCATGAAAACGGATTCATCCCTGATAGTGCACGGACCAGAGGAGAAGGCAGTTCGTCGAACATAACCCCCATACGACGCAAACCGACAATTACTTGGAGAGGAGAGTCCGAACGGGAAGAGAGCCTATCAGACCCACGCTGGTATAGAGGGACGCCAAAAAACAACTTACGAACGCTGAACAACTCATCCCAGGACAACAAGCCCGTTACCTACAACAACAAGATCGCCACACGATATAAAAGAGGCCACACAAGATACACTAACGCAAAATGCAGATTCAAAAACCTGCGAAAAACGAACCACACCCGGCCGGATAAACAGCCAAAAGGTCAGCGAATCAAATTCCGCCGATAAGACCAGTAGCCCACCAAAAACGAAGGAAACCGAAAAGGGTTGAGAGAAAAGAGAATCAGCAACACAGACGACAAAAAGTCAAACCTCGAAAAATATGCAATCCCAGAGAGAGCTCACAGTGGAGGTCAACGAGCAGTACGAATACTTCGTTAGTAAAGTCCACCCTCAACAAGTTGGCTCAGAAGAAACGTCACCCAACGAGGCACCGCCAACAACGTCCAACAGTCAAATAGCAAGTGTCGTAAAAATACAGACAAAGCCACCGCAACGGAGATAGAAGAGGGCACATCTCTTTACCAAAAAAGACTGCAACAGTCATGGGGTTCAAATGTATTTTCGCGGCCACCAGCAAGGAGGAAACATCAAACCGATAGTAAAGTTTGTCCAAAAACTCGACTGGGAGGCGCTACGAATCGCATATGGCGATTACTGGTATTATGTTTGAAACAGGCTGCACGTCAAGGACGACTTGGTACTTATAGACGAACGGATCATCATCCCGCAGCAGTTGCGCCAAGTAATTCTGGATAGTTTTTATTTGACGCACCCGGGAGCGGTGGCAATGCTGGACATGAGTGAAAACATCTGATTCCCGCACATTCACCGCACAATCGTCCAAATGGTCGAACATGGTCAAAACGTATCAAACTTTGATAGAGCACAATTGAAACATACCTCGGGCTCGGTCAAAAATACTTCAAGCAAGAAAGTCGAAACATATTTAAATTTGGTCGTGATAGTCAAAATGTACCGAATTTTAATGCTGAGACGGGTTAAACATATGTTGCTTGGCCGAGCGCGGTCGAGGACATTTATTTTCTGTCGAGATGGTGAAAAAAAATCCGAATACGATCTAGATGGTCGAAACATACTAAGTTTAAGCGGATACGGTCAAAACTTACCACTTTTTGGTCGAGTAAATATTCTCTTATCCTCTTATCAGAAATCGTATCACGGGGGGGATGGGGGGATGGGGGGATGGGGGATGGGGGATGGGGAGGATGGGGGGAGAGAAGTGAGAAGTTGTAGACGAACCATTGAGTTTTTACATAGTGTTTGATATTCGGCGCAGAGTATGTTACTATATGTGATATCGTAGTCCTGGCCGAGGGAGTTGAACATAGATCCTTTCACCGAACTGTCCAATTCTGCCAATACTTCAAACCTTAAAAGATGGAAAATTCTTGAAAATAAATAAAATATTGACAACTCTCTAACCATATTCTTGAAAATCTTGGTAATTCTAACGCTTATAATATAGTGCTGCTTGAGAAAATACGAAAAAAGTTATGAGCCTAACGCGTGGTATCTCCTTTTTTCTTGCAACTAATGCCGTTGCTAAGTTTTTCATGCTAAGTCGTTACAATAATTTGCTACTTCAGACACTCGAAGATCTTTTGCTGCCTGTCGGAGATTAAAATATCCATATCCAGTTTTTCAAAAAAAAAAAACAATCTTGGCAAGTTTTTTCGCGCATAATAATTTAGTTTCAAGCATAATAATAGCTTTTGTTCCATTGTTAAAAAAAGCTGCAATTTTTAATGCATAAGATGATTTTTTAATCAAGTCTTTTTTCAACTATTTAACTGAGCGTGTTTTACGGAAAGACTCTTGTTAACTATCCACCCCTATTGCAATAAGGGGGATAGTTAGCAAGGTACAAAATCCGCATATGCTTAAATGTTCAATTCTTTCTTTATAGGGGGTAGGGGGCAGCACTGACAAAAACGGTTTCGGATCGATTTAAGTTGACTTTAAATCGATTTTAATTTTAAATCGATCCAAATTGATTAACAATGTACATTTTACAAATTTAAATGGATTTTAAATCGATCTTTTTTGAACCGTTTGAATCAATTTAAGTGTCTAAAAAATAAAAAATAAAATGGCTTGGGTAGATTTTCTGACTCACTAAAATCAGTATTTTTGCTAACACGGCAAAAAAAACAAATGCGTAACAAAATAGCCAAACGAGCCGGGGAAATCTGCGATGTCTGAACAATTTTCCCGGGGTACATACAATTCACGTGGGCAACAAAAACAACAGACAAGCCAAAACAAAACCTGATAAAAATATGGCAGATATATTGGACCAAACCACTTGATGTCATGTCCAGCAAAAGACAAAATCTGCACAAAATGTGCCAAACGAGGTGAACTTGCAAAAGTATGTAGATCAATAAATGTTAACTACATGCAAAAAACCGGCAATCATCAACTAGAGCATTCCATCGTCCCAGAAGACAAAAATGACCTAGTAGCCTATTCCGAATTCATGTCGGCAAACGGTTGGGAGGAAAACCCTCAGGACAACTTTACCGTTTTGGCGATATCAGAAGCAATCGAAATTCGAAACTCAATAAACATACAAGAAGATCTAAATACAAGACATAAAATACAACTAAAGACGAATTCAGACGACCTGTTCGCCATCGCAGATTCAGGAAGCCCTATGTCCTTTCTAAACGAAAAAACGGTAGAAGGAGTACGCCAAAACGATCGCTCTACATTATTTAAACTCATCCGACCCGAAATTTCACATGTTTTAATGGAACACCATTGTTCCAATAGGGCGGTTTTCATTGCGGTGGAATCCCGAGGTTGGATAATCCAATCGGCTCCGTTTATTATTGTAGACGAGCAGAAGGCAAATATAATTGGGCAGAACACCCTATCAAAAACTGGTAACAAACTCGCACAAGACAAGCAAAGAAGAAAAAGCAGACAAGGAACTAAAAAAATGGGCTATGAAGAACTTTCAGTAACTTAGCGTGAGAATCGGAAAATCAAAAAACCACGTGATGCGAGCTCAATTCCTTCAGGATATCAATCCGATCGAACAAAAAAGCCGAAGAATACCCATTCATCTACAAGAACGAGTGGAAGCGAAACTAAATAAACAAAAAGATCAAAAGCATATCAAAAAGCTTGATGAATTTTCAGACAAACAATTCATCAGCCCAATGGTCATAATGTTCAAAAAAGATCAAATAGCCAAACTTGCTCTAGAATCCAAGAAAATTAATAATTTCATACACAAAAAAAACACCAAATGACAAATATTGATTTTTTATTGGACAAAATTGCACAAATTATCAAAGCGGATGAAAAACAGAAAGTTATCTTCACAGCCCTTGATTTTATTTTGCATATTCACAAATCCCGCGATAAGGAAATAAGATCAAGGTAATTTCAGCTTGATAGGAGGAAAAGCTACAGGAACATACCATTTCCAAACGTGTTTCTAAGGCCTCACGGATATGCCGGCACAATTACAGAAGGCCATTTATCTCACATTAACAAATTGTGAAAATACGTTTGCTTACCTTGATGACATGCTAATGGTAACAAAAGATTCTTAATATACACACACACAACTAATACATTAAGTATTTAATAAACTGATTGACAAAAATGAACAATCTCACTGGAAAAAGGCAAGCTTGCGTGCGAACAAGTCAAGTGATTGGGTTAGAAAACAAGCAGCGAATCTTCAATACCACGACCACAAAAAAAATCAAAAGCAACCAAGCTCTGCCCCCCAAAAACTTTTGAACAGTTAAAAAGCGTCTTGATTCAATAAACCACTTACCTCGATACATCCCAAATCTTGCAAAAACAGCATCTACATTAAAACCACTGCCAATAAAATACTCAAAACAAACATTTCAACCAGAATATAGATACTCGGGTAGATTTTGACGCATCTGTATTTGGGGTAGGGGCTAGCTTAGAGCAGAACACAAGCGTAGGCTGGGTAGCATAAGCATACGCTTCAAGATTCCTAAATTCACCAGAAAAGAAATAATTGGTGAATGAATTAGAACTATTAACCATTTGTTTGGGCCATCAAACTTTTCAAATGTTATCTTCAAGGAAAAAAATTCGCAGTCATTACAGATCACCAAGCTTTGATAAGCGTTTAACGCCAGAGAACAATCAAAGACTAGCCAAAGTAGGCTCACTAGGTAGATCGATAGATTAATACCATTAACATTTGAGATCAAACACATAGCAGGAACAAAGATGGGACTAATAGACTATGTGTCCAGAAACCCGGTAGGATTAGCTCTACCCACCCCTCCCCAACGAGTACGACGAGGAATTTGTTTTTCGCGTCAATTAACTCTTTTATTTCAAACAATGAATTGATTGACAACGTGAAAGCGCGCGGAATATAAGATGAACGAAACAGCTCAATGAACATGTCAAGGGCAATTCACACATTCAAAACATAACACAGGCGGTCATTCAATTCAGAACGGAAAAAATCACTTGACCAATTTCACTTTTCAAAATCAGCAGACAAGATTGATGAATAAGCAGATTATCAATTTCTTGACAAAACCCGAAGTCAAGAACGAAACAAGGAGAGGACAAAATCATGAAAACGGATTCATCCCTGATAGTGCACGGACCAGAGGAGAAGGCAGTTCGTCGAACATAACCCCCATACGACGCAAACCGACAATTACTTGGAGAGGAGATTCCGACCGGGAAGAGAGCCTATCAGACCCACGCTGGTATAGAGGGACGCCAAAAAACAACTTACGAACGCTGAACAACTCATCCCAGGACAACAAGCCCGTTACCTACAACAACAAGATCGCCACACGATATAAAAGAGGCCACACAAGATACACTAACGCAAAATGCAGATTCAAAAACCTGCGAAAAACGAACCACACCCGGCCGGATAAACAGCCAAAAGGTCAGCGAATCAAATTCCGCCGATAAGACCTGTAGCCCACCAAAAACGAAGGAAACCGAAAAGGGTTGAGAGAAAAGAGAATCAGCAACACAGACGAAAAAACTCAAACCTCGAAAAATATGCAATCCCAGGGAGAGCTCACAGTGGAGGTCAACGAGCAGTACGAATACTTCGTTAGTAAAGTCCACCCTCAACAAGTTGGCTCAGAAGAAACGTCACCCAACGAGGCACCGCCAACAACGTCCAACAGTCAAATAGCAAGTGTCGTAAAAATACAGACAAAGCCACCGCAACGGAGATAGAAGAGGGCACATCTCTTTACCAAAAAAGACTGCAATAGTCATGGGGTTCAAATGTATTTTCGCGGCCACCAGCAAGGAGGAAACATCAAACCGATAGTAAAGTTTGTCCAAAAACTCGACTGGGAGGCGCTACGAATCGCATATGGCGATTACTGGTATTATGTTTGAAACAGGCTGCACGTCAAGGACGACTTGGTACTTATAGACGAACGGATCATCATCCCGCAGCAGTTGCGCCAAGTAATTCTGGATAGTTTTTATTTGACGCACCCGGGAGCGGTGGCAATGCTGGACATGAGTGAAAACATCTGATTCCCGCACATTCACCGCACAATCGTCCAAATGGCCCAAAACTGCCGACAATGAACAGAGCAAGATCGGAAAAACCTGATGTATCCGCCCTTCCAACCAGCAGATCTTCAATGTTGGTCAGAAAGCGAAGTCAAGATCACAAAAGAACCAATAAAAAATCTTCCAGCACACTGGAGCTTGTCCCCAAAAGGAGGGTAAGCGTCGAAGAAAAGAAACACAGACATCGAACAACCAAACGCTCCTCAAAATGAAACGTTTCGGGAAGATGAAGAAACAGGCCTAATTATGAAGATAACCCGGAAAAACAACAACAACCTAAGCGGGACGCAGAAGCTTCTGAGAAGAAACGTATGGCAAAGCCACAAAGAGGACGCGCGGTAAACCAAATCCCAGTCAGGCAAAAGGCATGACGTTGAAACCTGCCGACAGCAAGGGAACCGAAACAGAGGTTTCATCAAGCGACGAATGGTCATCCGCCGCCTCAGAAAACACGGCAAACCTCTCCAAAATGCCAGAACACGAAAACAACATCATCACCACAAGCTGAACTAAGCGCGGAATCGACAAGGAAGTCCGCACAGCACATACGAGCCACCCTCACATCAGCAATCCAATCCCATTAACATCAGCCATCCAATCCCTTTAACTCGCCTCGAAATGTCTCCATTGCGTCACCAGATAAAAAGCAGCCAGATCACAAGTATCAAAAAGCTTATTCAAGAAATGGAGTTCGAGCAAGATTCCCCGGAATTTGTCGCCTGCATAAAATGCCTCGAAACAATCAAACCCAAAAGAAAATTTTGTGACACAACCATAGTAATTGACTTGGTCTCACGATCTGAGAGCCCTAAAAAGATTGCCAAGGCAACTTATTGAATGAGGAGACCAACAGAATAACACGAGAAGGTTTACGAGGAGGACGGCACTCAAATAGCGCTGGCAACAACAACGAAAGAAGAAAAGGTAACAACAACGACAAATGCAGTTGCCACAACACACCCACAGGAAGCAATAAAGATAAGGAACAAAATTGAAGAGGAACAATCAAATTAGGCGAGCAGTCCTACGGGGACTATAAAATTCCAGTCCCAAAGGGACTATAAAACTCAAATTTTGGTCCCACGGGGACGATAAACTCAATTTATTTTTCACAAGGGGGAATGTCATCCGGCCGGATTGGTATGAGCCAGTACTACATTATTATATCTCTTTATTATGTAAACTTAACTTATCACATACCAGGTTGATGGCCTTGACTGATGATAAATAAGACCATATGGCTGAGCAATAATGTTCAGTTGATGTGAATTCATAATTATGTTTAGTTCTTTTTCTCAACCAACGTTACTTAGATAGATTTAGCCAATCCGTTCGGATTCTATAAAGAACTCATACATTACGTTATGACAAGAGCTCAGAAAATCAATTTGGTCAACCTAAAAAAAAGGTCGACAAAATTTTTGATTTTTTTTTGAAAATCTGATTTTCTTAAATACAATATACTGTCCAAAGTTTTCACGACATTTCAAAAAACAAATTTGGAGTTTTAACTTAATTTAATTTCAAATCAAATTCAAGTTAAGTCAAATAGTTTGATAAAACATCCGCTTTTAAATTCTTATTTTTTAAAAAAAATAAATGCAGGGCATTTGTTCATTCAATTTTGACCTCTAAAGTGTTATTGCTCAAGTGCAAACTGATGTTTCTTTCTCCCTTTTTGGAGTTTAAAGTCTGAATTGAAGGGGGGAGGTAGGGGGATGGGGAACTCCAATATGAAAATTCAATTCCAAACTGCGTGCAATAAATGTTCATACAGACAGATTTCTATTTGGTTCGTGTTATCTGAGGAAAATTTTAGTCTCATAAATCATGCTAGGTATACGCAAAATTTTTAAAATTTTGATCATTTTAATTATATAATTAATTATAATAATATATTTTAGTTGAAATATTAACTTCATCTCAATTATATAAAAAAAAATGGTGACTTACTGGGTGAGTTTTGAGACGAGACTTTTGCGGAGTGGGTTGGAGTTGCAGACTGAGACACTGGGGAAGGTGGACTCCGTACTCCTCACCAGAGAGATATGGGTTTTCACTTCATACTCCAGATACTGTGTCACTAGCACTGACATCTGGTAAGTAAACCTGCAGAGCAGACGAACAGTCACTTAAGTTATAGTCCATTGAGCAGCACTAACCCAGGGGAGGGGTCAGCAGGCTTTGGATAGAATCTTAACCCAACTGTTCCCAACCCCACCCCCCCCCCCACCCTAACCGAAACGAAACTAAAAGGGAGGTGGATCATTACTAGATACAATTTTCGTATATCCTTAAGTTTTTAACAAACCCCCTCCCCTGATATGTTACTTTGTAACGAATCCCCCATATTAAGAATGAATTGAACTGTGTTGAGCATATACGAATTTGTAGCTTGTAACGAAATACCTCCCCTTTTTTACAAGAGGGGGATATTAACAAGATCCAATGGATAGTAGCAAGGAACGAAACTTAAACCACATTTATACAATAAATGAGTAGCATTGAAGCAATAGAAAAATTAAAAATTCTTTCTATATCTAAAGTTAAATCTTTGCTTCTTGATAACATGATCGTTCTTAAAGCTTTCAACTAAACAAACTACTACAGTTTTTAGATAATAAAAACACCATCCGGACCAGTAGCAGATTGGAGGGGGGACAAAATTCCAGTTATTTTTTTCCTTAATTTCCTTCAGCCAAAAGTCAGTTGGAGTCAGAAAAAAATTTTGCTTAAGCGTATTTGGCTACATTTTACAATTACTTAATTGCATTTTAAGCTAGCAAAGCGATTTCAAATAACAATAATATATCAATCAATATCAATTTGCGTTAGTATAAACTATTTACAGAAAAGTTGTTTGTATAGAACAGTGCCTACTTTGTTTGATATAAGACCCGTACCATCCTGTGCTAATCTATGAACGTTAAGTTAATTTGAACTCACACGCCGGTTAATCCAACATAAGCAAGTATCCAGAAGAATACCCAGAAAACACTAGTTGAAGCCACAATCTCTGGAATTAGAGACTCGCCCATGATTCCCAGCGCTGACCGAATCCCCATCCATTTCGAGGGTTTCTTCTTCTTTTTAGCGACTACCAGTGCTCTTCCCAATTCTGTGCATTTGGAATCGCGCGCAGTAGAACTTGCGGCAGAGTCTGGGGATTGATCTCCCAACTTTCCGATCGATTGAATTTCGGTCGCCCAGTGGGACTTGTTGGCGGACAAAGAGGAGTAAACAGGAGGATCTTCGGGGTCATTCTGCGAATATTTGCGGGAGGGACCTACCCGATTTGGGTCCATTTTGCCGAGCAATTGATTCGGTTCCTTAAATAATTGTTAATATGTACAGCTGATTTGGGTCAGATATAAGTTATTGACTACTGATAGAAACCATAATCAAGAAAATTTAAAGTTTAAAAATAGGTTTTTAAAACTTCCACAAGTTTTTAGAGAAAATAACAGAAAATGATTCGCATGAAGTAGCTTGGAATGACATCAGAAATTGAATAGTTTTTTGCGAGAAAGAAAAATCGTTTTAATTATCGTTTATTGAAAGAACCAATAGTCAAAATGCAAAAACCTACAGAAAAACATAAAAATTAACGTAAGTATCGACTCAATTTTAATACAAAGGTTTTGCTAACGATTCAATAAGATAAAATCAACTCTTTTTTACCAAATTGAAAAGGGTTGTAGGGCCAAATTAATTGACTTTTCTTTTCTGTGAAATTATTGTATAATCAGCAAATAATCTGTACATCGATAATCAACTTTTTTCATTTTTTACCTGTATTTAACCTGCATTTAGTCTAAATATAAAATGTATGTAATAAATTGATTGTATTGTCCAGCCAGTCTAAACCTAGCTTAATTTTTTATGAAAAACTTTCCAAAAGTTTGTAAAGAAAAAAAAACTCCCTGTGTTATGGTGAGTTGAACTCACTTGAGAGATATTTATCGCAAGCTACAAGTTTAAGGAGATGACTATAAGATTTTGCAACACTATCAGCGCAATTTTGTAAAACAAACCTGCGCATCAAATTAGAAAAATTAACTTAGAACAGTTAGGTCAGCTGCAAGGTATTTCTATATTACTGGTCTTAAAAGTTTCTTTTTCAGATAAAACATCAGCACAACTTTTTAGCTCAAAATGAAAATACTATTTTGAATATTTTTCAATACACTTATTTGTCTGACGAGTGAGCGTGCCGAAGGATTCAGTAAATAACCTGTATATATTATGTATATACTCCGTATTAAATCTGTATATAGTTGGTATGTATCGTATATATAATCTGTATATACATTGTAGATAACATGTAATGACTTGTAGATAATTTGTGTATTATGTTTACAAAAAGTATACGATAAAAATATATACGACAATTATATTAACCAAATATATCTGCAAAATGTTTCAAAAAAGCTTTCTACTGCGTATATTTTTCATATAGTCATTACCAAAACACACTTAAACTATTTTTATGTCTCAAATTTTAGGCAGACTCTATACAGATCGCATACATCTAAAATTTACTCACAGGTTATCTTTAGGTTATAGACAGATTATGAACACAGATCTGAGAAAAAAAATAAAAAACCGTTTACAAAAACAGTTTATTTCATATTAGGAAACAATACTTAGAAAGCGAAATTAATTTTTTTTTGCATTTGCTAACAACTCAACTTGCCAACAAGTTTTTTGTAAACTTCTATGATTGAAGATGATCGCATTTTCTCTGAAAGAAATGTATAAAAAAATTAAAACTCTGATTAACACTAAAATCTACAAAGTCATTTCAGTTGCAGTTTTTTAACCTAAAATGCTGCAGTTTGAAAGTTTCAATGAAAAAATTTTTGTGAGATTAGACTACAGTAAGAAAACAAAAAAATCTCACAAACCTTTGACTACAGTAAAAAAAACAAAAAAAAAACAATAAGCAGGATTACTAATTAGTCACTTTCAGTTTTTTTAAAAAAAATATTTTTTTGGACCAACTTTACTTTCATTTTTACTTACTAGAGTCTAATTGTGTTCATTACTTTTCATTCGTTTTTTTAATGTTAGTTTTGAAATTTTAAGAAGAGCAAATTCTTGTTTAGATTTCAGTTTTTTTCTGGACACCAAGATCTATACTTAGGTAAGCCTGTAGATTTTTGTCGCTGCTGGTTAACTTGCTCAAAAAAATAAACAAGTGACCAAACTTACAAAAAATCACAGAGTCTCCGCAATTGAATATATAATTTTGTTGAACAAAACTTTTGTTTTCTGTTTTTTTTCTATTTTTCTCTCAACAGTAATGTGTTTTTTGATAGTTAATAAATGATTAAAATTTTTATTGAAGAAGTTCGACGACAAATAAAGGAAACAACCAAAGTAAAAATTTTAAATTTTAATGCAACATTGAAAATTTTATTTTTTGTCTTTATTGTCCAGAGTCTCCGGATATGAAACTAGACGAAGGAAGCGAGATTAAATATTCTGCAAGAAAAACCGATTTCCGGAACACACGCTACTTCGCTAAAACAACTTTCATGCGATATCAATATTTTTTAATGATTTTGCGAAAAGAAAATTTTTAAAATTGCAGTTCATTTAGAAATTAGGCGGCGAATGAGCTCCAAATTGTTTCAAAGTTTTGATAATTGATAATTGAAAATTCTTGTAATCATGGCAGCGAACAATTGAATAGCTTTGTTGCAGTTAGTTCTTTAGTCTGGTGCTAATGAGTTTTAGATTTCAAAGAGAATTTTTACTCGATTGTTTTTTCGTATCGCTGAAGTAAAATTCTAAAACTTTTGCTAATTTTGAAACTTTAACAGTTTTATTTTTTTTGCGATTCGCTAGTGGGTTATCTGTAGGATGGTAGCCTGCTGAAAGATAATCCGTACATTTTTTCTTGCTTTGTAGATTGAGCTATTTGTCTTATGGAATTTAGTCGTTGTCAAGTTCCTTGAGCCGAAACAAGCCTATCTTACAATTTCATTTTATGAAAAAAAGCTTATCATACAGATTCATACAATTTCGTGCACTGAAAAAATTGTTTTAGAGAGCAAAATAAGCAAAGTTTAATAATATGCAATTTTTGCCATATTCTGGAAATGAATAACAATTTTTTTTCCATACTTCTGAATATAAAAGTTGCACGAAATAGCAGAACAGTTTTTTGGCTATGAAATTGTATCATAAAATTTTTTTCCATATACTTTGAAATTGAATGCTAAGTATTTTTTTTTGAAATTGTATGCTCGCATAAAATTTGATATTGTTACTGTCATCCGATATTTACTAATTAAGGAATTTTTGTCAACAGAAAAACTGTCTTTTTTGTGACAGTTACCGCGCAGATAAACTGTATTTGGTGACAATACCCATGTCAGTTAACGTTAACATTTTCACGCAGAATTATATAACTGAAACATAACTTTTGGTATATGGATGAAAACTTTTACTGTGAAGTTTTCGGTGCTAGCATATGAAAACTCAAAATTAGCATATGAAAACTCAAAATTCATGGTAATGTTTATAAAAAAACACTTGCTTGTACTTGTAGATTTTTTGGATAAAATACTCAACCAGACCAAGTTATAGACACAATAAGTCAAACTTTATATGCAATTGTTTTCTTCGCAAAATGTTTAATTGAGCACATGAGCTAGTTAGAAACTAAAAAGGTATGAAAAAAAGTTACATCAAATTTTTGAGTCAAATTTCCTATTTTTGTGATGCCGGAATTGTTTGTTGCGTTTTTTTTCCATGGCCTCCGTATAGAAATTGCATAATAGGCTTTTTTTTTCTCGTATGGACGTCAGCCCGGCTATTTTGCAACACGTGTTATGGCATTGATTCAATTATTGCTTTCTAGCTTCCAGAACGAACTTTTTATCGCAGTTACACGATAAATGCACTTTACATGGACAAATTTCAATTATTGCTTTAAGCTCCTAAAACGTTTTTCGAACTAATTTTTCGATTATCTGTTTAAACGGTTTCAATTTACGCTCATTTTTGGTTGAGTACCCGCGTTGACGTCAATAAATAAAAAAATTCCTATCATACAATTTCATGTGTGGAGCCTATGGAAAAAATGTCTATCCTACAATTTTCATAGAAAAAAATTGTATGACAAACATTTTTCAATCAACTTTTTTTTGGAAAAATTTCTTAAATTCATTACGAGGCCAAACTGTGCACTGGATAGGAGCACAATATTGTGTCTGTATGTTCCTGGATTCCAGAGACAAGTCTTAAAATATGTTCCAAAATGTAAGTGAATTCCTTAAACAAAATTTCAGTGGATTCCGCATAAATATACTTGTAACGTAAATTTTGTCGGCACATTTATTTTGTTGTGGATTCCGCAACAAGCAAATATAGCAAGTTGTTCTGGATTCCGCAACTGTAAGTGGATTCAGCAAAAAGTAAGCGGAATCCGCAAATGTAAATGGATTCCGCAAACAGTAAGTGGATTCCGAATTTTGTTCAATACTGAACTAGCAATGCGGAATTTAAAAGCAAAGATTTAACCATTGTCAGCGGAATCCACGAATAAATCCTAAAACATTGGTTACCTAAATCGGTGGATATCATTTTAGTATTTTGGAAACACAACACCGAATAGTTTCATTATTTGAATCATTGAGTTGAGAGTGTATGGTACACACAGCATATCGACAAATGCGGTAAGTATTTTGGATTGCGTCAATCCCAAATACTGATTTTGGAAGCATAATGCCGAATAAATGCAGTAGTTGTAGTCATTGGAATGAGAGTGGATGGAAACACAACACACAGCATATCGCCAAATTAGGTTAGTATTTGGGATCCATTTTTTTTCCATCGAGCCCAAAAACTTGTCAGTATTTGGGATTGATGGAATCCCTAAAACTGGAATAATATGGAATAAATATGGAATATATCCATTATTTGGAGTCATTAGGTTGAGAGTAAGTAGAAACCCAACGCATAGCAACCGTCGAATAAGTTCAGTACTTGAGATTTCATCGATCCCAAATACTGGTCAGTAATTGGGATTCCATTAATCCCAAACACTGATCTACTCTCGTAAATTTCTCTTCTAGCAAATTTCTATTCTAGTCATTTAAATTTCCTAAGTCATCGATTTAGTTCAGTATTTGAGTTTTCATCGATGTCATTCTATTCTAGTAAATTATATTTCCCAAGTCGTCGAATTAGTTCAGTATTTGGGATTGCATCGATCCCAAATACTGGTAAGTAATTGCAAATTCATTAATCCCAAACACTGATCTATTCAAGTAAATTTCTATTCTAGCAAATGTCTATTCTAGTGAAATCAAATCATGTATTTAAAAGATATAATTTTACAGGCTACTCTAAATAAAAATATATATAAAGGGAATCCGCAAACAAAATGCGGATTCCACTTACAATTTGCGGATTCCACTTACAATTTGCGGATTCCACTTACAGTTGCCGATTCCGCAACGGCTCAATTTAACAATACAAATGCGATACAAATGTTTTATCATTTTTTTTTTGTGGATTCCACAAACTGTTCTGATTCCGCAAATACAGTTGCGGATTCCGCAAATTCGCCTATTTTCGAACGATTTTGAGCGGTACAATGATTTAGGTATTTGTTTATGGAATCTAAAACAGCATAGAAGATCAAAGAAAAGTAGCAATGTTTCGGATTCCGCAACAAATCTGATTTTGGCCTGTTGCGGGTTTCGCTTACAATGCAGAGAATGCACAGTTTGGCCTCGTAATGTTAGTTTAAATTGCAAACAAAACAAATTGATGGCAGTTTTGGATACATGAGAGCAACTTTGGCATCGAGTTTTTTCAAATCAAAAAAATGCTTATCATACAATTTCATATATGGAGTTTTTTTGATATGCATTTTTTCATAGAAAACACATTACAAGTTTGAAGTCAAAAATTTTTCAACCCTTTTTTGGTTTCAAACTTGCTTCTCTGCTTAAATATACAATTAACAGAAAAAACAGTTTCCTGAAAAATTTGAAATTTTGTGTTTATAACGTAGTCCACGTTGAGTTCTTCACCCAAAAATTCAAAAATCCCAAGCAGTGTATTTTTTTATTAACGCACATTTATTAACACATTTTCTGTTTTCGAATGCTAAAATAAATTTGAATTAAAAAAAGTTAGTACTTTCAATTATGAAGTAAATGCTCATCATACAATTTCACAGCACAAAATCTTTTTTCCTTATACTATTTTGGTTCATGCACTAGTGTGAAATAGTAAGAGAATTTTTTTTTTCATCGCATGAAATTGTATAATAGGTGTTTTTAGTCAAGGTTCTTGCTCTGAGTACGCTAAAATTGGGAAGAAATCAATGAAAATGAAAGGCTCTTTTTGGATAATATTGATCAAGAACAGCGCTCTCTCCTCCCAAGTTATAATTACATTGGCACCGAATCATTGGCTAGTCAGAAAAGTTACTTTTTACTTTTATTCAAGTTGGTATAGGTGGTTGACGCATAATCTTGAATTGTCCTTAATTCATTTAGAAATCAAATCTGTTAATAATTAGTTTGCAACAAATCATGATATTATTAAAAGATTTTACCGCGTTTTGCAAAAAATAACCTGAGACAAGGTCATGTCATGAATATCTTTGGTGGAGGGAGATCTTATTTACAACGAAAGGGGGAAGGGGTTGAACCCCGTTTTTTTGTTGTTGTACAATTAAAGTGTTCTAAAATCTCTTTTTGGGGGGGGGGGGGATACGAAGGCAAGTTTCGCCGCTGGTCTCGTTAAAGTACCTGAGGTCGTTTTGAGCATACACGAGCGCCCGATGCCATTCGAGCTGATAAACACTTCTAGCACTCGACCCAGGGGCCAGATGCTTCTTGGTGTAAAGTCTTCAAGCATCCACAGGAGTTCAATTTTTTCGAGTGGCTCCTCAAGTTGTGTCCACTTAATCTTTTTGATGAGAGTCGGAGCGTACTCTTTAAGTAGACGCCTGCAGAAGCTGTTAAGTCTATCTTTGGTTGCATCCAGGACTTGTTGGAAAGTTTTCTGGTAGATGCTTCGTAAAAGGCTGCTGCCGGAGCGTAGAAGATTGGACGACCCATTAGAAAGTGGTTAGGTGTCAGTGGAAGGTCGCCGTCAAGGCCGCTACTGATATGCGCTTGCGGATGTGAGTTGAGGATTGCCGCAGTCTCGGCTACGATAGTAGCAAATAGATCTCTTGATAGTCGATCAGAACCGAGATTTAAGAAGAATGCTCGTTTTATCACTGAGACGAGTCGCTCCCAAACGCCGCCAAAGTGGTAGGCTGACGGAAGATTTGGGCGCTATTCGACATTATGGCTGCGTAGCGTTTCAGTTGTGGAAGTTAATTGGTTCTGAGCGTAGTTGTTTACGGGCGCCGACGAAGTGAGTAGCGTTGTCAGAGATTAAGCTTGTGTGTGCTTCTCCTAGCAATGAATCATCTAATTGCCGTTATGCAGTTGTTCGTAGTAAGATTGTTTGTCAATTCCAGGTGAACAGCGCAAGAAGAGAGGCATGTGAAGAGGCAAATATAATTTTTTTCAGTTGTATTCTTTGTTGCGATGTAGAATGGCTCTAAAAATTCAATTCTTCTATTTTGAACGGAAATGGATCATCAAACGGATCGTCGAAACGAGTTGGCGGCAAGTCGACCAAGCATGGATGTAACCCTCTGCCTTGTAATCTTCTGCAGAGAAAACAATTATGTCTTATTTGTCTGAGTGTTTTTCGGAGCCCAATGATGACAAAACATTGTTGTAGGTTGTTGTGAACAATTTGTTTCTTTGTGTTTAGAATTATCGGATGCTTTGCTGCGTCTGGTAAAGGTGAGTTTTGCGCGCGAAAAATACCGTTGTCGAGAAAAGGTGACAACTTGCTGCTTGGTTTGTAGTTGATTGTAGTTTTCAAAAAAGGTTTCTTGCTGGGATTGTTGATAAAGGAGGAGCTTGGCTTTTTCTAGATCCTCCAAATTGGCTGGACGCTTACAGTTTCCCTTCATTGAACCGTCAAAAAACATAACCCGAGCGGTGTGCCGAACTAATCGAAACCAGTTGGAAAACCGGGAAGAATTGATTAATGGTGTTGTTTGGGGACTAGTTGTTGTAGCTTTACTTCGTTCCAATGTTTCGTTGATCTCCCAAGTAGGCTCATTATTGAGTAAAAATTGTAGTGCATCCAACCAGAGCTTAAAAATGTTATGGTTCACTTCTTTTCAAAAGACAGATAACGTACAAAAACAACTTTAATGAAATGCCTAAGACGACAACCTATAGTAACAAAAAGTGTTGGTTATTATGCTATTGATCAAAAGGTTTAGCACAGATCAGTCAACAGGAAAAGTTTAAATTTAAAGCTTAGGCCAATAACTTTTTTGTAAAAAGTCTCGTTTGTTTTGTTTTCGAAAATAATTTGTGTCCAATACTGGTTTTAAAAATTTGTAGCGACTTGGGCAGCATTTTGTTCTAAAATTTTTTTTTCATGTTATCGTAATTTATATGATTAGGAGGCCAAAGCGTTTTTTGGATAAGCTTCAGTTTAACGTGTGTAGAAGTCTGGAATCCAGAGACAAATCTTCAAACATCTTCAAATTTTGTCTAAGTGATCCAAGTAAACGACAAACTGAAGGACGATCAAAGAGAAGGTTTTGTTGTGGAATCCGCAAACAATTCCCAAAATACACAGCTTGGCCTCGTAATTTTCTAATTCCTTCAAATTTTTTGATCTGATCTTTTGAGCAGATCATCCCACTTTCCGTTTCTAAAACAGCTTTGTCAATTTAGTCCCAAAAGTTTGAATCATTTATTTTTCAAAAAAAACTTCTGGGTGATTCACTTCAACAGTACATCAAGCAGGTTGTTAAAACTGGAAAGGGCTTCAAAAAAATATCAATTAATCCTCGAACAATAACATAATAAAATTATTTGCTGTTTTGAGCGCTAAAATTATTTAGCATTGAACAAAACAAGCCAAGGGCCATCAGTTATGATTGTTAGCTTTTAAATTATTAACTAATTGAGGAGACTACACACGATATTAGTCCTAACAGGGCCAAGAACTTTTTTACAGGATCTCAAGGAAACTTTGGATGCCTGGGGATACTGATATTTATAACCGTATTTGTATACCACTCATTTGGCGCTCCTGAAGCTTTTATTAATTCTAGAAAATATTTCATTGGCGAAACATTTCAAATTTTGTCCCCCTGTGTCAAAAAAGCGGTCCATAATAATTTTTAACAGGGAGCGTTGTAGTAGACTGTCACTAATTTTGCACACACTCTAATACCTCTCGCATTTTTTCCGCTCTTTCATTTAGGCCTCCATAAGGTTGCAAAACAATCTAATTTACTGAAAACAGTTCAAAAAAGAACCGTTAGACAGGTTTATCTCCTCTGGAATTAAAAAGATCAAGGTTTAAATAAATTATTCAACGCAAAATGTGACTTTAACTAAAGAGCCGATGCCGTATATTCAGAAATTGGGTTTTTGTTGTTTGGATTTTAGTATTTTTGGATTTCCTATTGAAGTTTTTGTTTCTATTTGAGTTTTTTGGGGGTGTTTTTTTCGAACACACCTTCTTATTGGTAGTCGACATCCTCAAAATGAGTGGAATAGCCAATCAAAAAAATTTCAATTGAACCGAACGAAAGTTTTTTCAAAAAGCTGTCGAAGCAACTGAGAGGGTTGGAATAAGCTCATCAGTTCCCACCGTTATTCATTTTAGAGCCGCTGCCCGAACTTGGCGCCATTCGGAGCCAATCGACTTGTGGTTCAAATATTTTGAATAAGGCGAAAAATAATGATGCTAGCCCCTTTAAAAAACTGACTCATTGAGTTAGGACCGATGTGGTTAACTCATAGAGTAATTTCGGATAGGGTACACCGTCTGCTCGTCACGCTATCTTATTTTCGGCCGGATAGATTCGTGCAACTTCTTAGTCTAATACCGATCCTAATCTTACTCTTATACTTTCTAGTCTCAGGGTGTTTAACTAGTCTCTGCTAGGCTCAATAGATCTAGGGTATACTGGTTTGTTGCGGCTGCTGAAGTTCTCTTGGAGAGGCAACTAATTTCTAGGTTAAATTCAAATCTCTCTGGTGCTGAAATTACAAGTAATTTCAGCACTTACAAATAAGTGGGTTGTTAGTTAGATGGATCATGATTGGTTAATATTAAATACTTTACAGTGGTAAAATATCTAATTTATCCAATCATAAAATATAGTTTAGATCAGGTTCCACCCATCCGGGTTTTACAGAGTTTTTTAGAAGTATCTTTCTGCAATTCAAAGGATGGATGATGGACGTTGATATTTGGCGAACATCGTACTCTTGTCCGGTTTCTCTTGTTAGAGAAGTTCCAGGACGCTGGAGTTAGGGACATCAATCGTTGTGTCTTCTTGTGACAACGACGGTGTTTCCCAATGAAATCAATCTGATTTCAGAATGGTTTGCTATGACGGGTTTTTCTGTTTTATGTAGAGAACTTCTTTTGTGTTCGACCTCGTCTGGGAATGGCGTGGAGATTGTGCGTGGAGGGGATGCCTTGTAACTCGGATCTGTACGTATACTTGAACATCGAGGTGGTCATTGGTCTAGTTCAATGAAGTCCTTTTCTGCGAAGTCAAGTCGTACTCTAAATCCTTTGAGTTGTGATTGTGGACGGCATATTAGTTGTGGTTGGCCATTCTTTTTCGAGTGTAGTGGGGTCATTTTGTCTTTGGATGATCGTTTTTGTTGTTGTATGCTGATCTATATACTGCAAAGTATAATTTACATTTTATAAAATTTTTATTAGTTCAGTGTTTTAATTATGATCTTGGTTAGTTGTTTTCACAAAAGCATTTTTGTTTTAGTTCGGTTATTTTGAAGAGTTACTCACCCTTGAGTACCTCTTATTAAAAATAGAAGTGTGGTCACAAAGCGTGGATGTAGCGCGGTGGGTTAGGCCGGCTATAGAGCATGCTCAGGACGTCCTCTCTGGTGGGTTAGGCCAGGAGTGGGAGTATGATTTCGTGCGGTTTCTGTGAGAGTTCCTGTTATGTGATAACGTTTTATGTTGGGTTTATGGTGGTCTTTCTTATGTTCCGTTGGTTGTGTCCTTTTTTCAAAAATCAAATTGTTTTTGTTATGGGTTTGTCTTTCGACTTTTTTTGTGTTTTATTATTTCTTTCTTAGTAATAGTCTTCAAAAGAATAAATTATCCAGTTTTAAACTGGGTTAATCCGGTTTGGGTATCGTTGGTTTTCTTTTCTTAGTCATGCTGTTATTTTATGATTTGTGGTGTTGAGTAAGCTGCGTTGGTTAGTTTGTTTTAGTATATAATTCCTTTCCAACCGGGTTAAAGGAAAGTTTGAAACTTGTTATCGTGTGTTAGAGTCGTTGAGTGTGAAAACTTGAAACTGAAATTCATTATTTAAACAATTCTTCGTGGGCGAGCTGTGCGAGTTTGGATAGAATTCTTGTGCGAGTGAATGAAAATATCAAAAGGTTAGTACTGCATTTTCATTTTATCAATTTACTACATAGAATTTTACTACATCAATTTTACGGCTAGTTTTGGGGGAAAGTTAAATTACAAATTTTCATTTTTATGAAATTTACTGATTTTTGGGGAAACAATTTATAAATTAATTTACTACATTTGGTATAAATTTTATCAGTTTATTTTGTGGAAAATATTAATGAAGTTTAGAAGAATTTTAACAAGTTTACTTTTTATTTTGCTTTTTTGTTTTTTGCAGATGATCGTGGTATGAAGACTAAAAATCTAAAAGAAACATGAGTAAAGAATGGTTAGTATTAATTCAAATTTATTAGTGAAGAATATGTATAAATTATACTTACCTGTTAGTCGTCGGGGAAAAAACCGTGGGGGAAGATGTCGTGTATCATGTCGGAATTTGTTAGTAATTTTGCTAGTATGCGAATGGTGTTTTTAGTTTGGAGCAGTGGCCAATAGTTTTTAGTTCTTCGGTGCCTACTGCAAACTCATAAGGTGTGTTTTGAATGAGATTATATATTTTGTGATTGTATTTAGTATTGTGAATAAATTCTAATATAGGGATTTCTATAGGTTGGATAAATTCGTGTGGGATAAGGAAGGGTCTGGATTCTTCTGCATTAAAGGTCTTCGTGATGGGACAAAATATATACATTTGTGTTATTGGGTCATAATTGCGGAGGATGCCGTGGAGGTTAGTATCTTTGATGCATTATGTGAAATTTAGAAAAAAGGGCGAAGTGTACTTTGAATTAAGAAACTGAAAACGGTGGTGTGGTTGTCTTGATGGAGTGTGTAGATCAAAATGATTTTGTATGAAGCGAAATGTATATGTGTGGGTTTGTTTAGTGCGTAACATAATGTCGTGTGAGCAGTGCAAATCGCGTTCATGTGGTGCAAGGAAGTGGAAGGTTAGTGAAAATAATTGAAATTTTTCTTTAAAACTTTCGTAAGCTTGCATGTCAGTTAGTGCTTCAGAAATGATGTGATCAAATTTTCGATCAAATATGTTGAGTGTAAATACATATGGTGTTTTGATGAAAATTTTTTCTGTTAGTTGTGGATTAGTGAAGCGGTCGCCATCTAAAAATTGGTCTTGATTAGTTCGGATGATATTATGGTCATAATATTGTAGTGTAAATTCGTTAGCTCGGGGTGCAGTGAATGTTTTTAGTGATTTTTTATATCCTATATAAGTAAATTGTCTATGTGTTAGTGGTGTGGTGAGTCGATATAGCATATTTTTATTCCTTTCTATATCGTTATGAGTATTAGATAACGGTAGGCAAAGGGAATTAGTAAAATGATAATATGTTGTCCAATGAAGTGTAGGCATTAAAACATGTTCATCTACAAAACTACGTGTGTCGTTAGTGTCGTTAGGTGTGTTCAATGTATATTGTGGGAATGAGGGTAAGGTGATTGCTAGAAAATCTTTCGTGTTGGTGTGGTGTGGATGATTAATATATTCGCAGGCTGTTCCTGGTTTGGTCGGGAATGGATGGTTCGGGAATTTCCTTGTAAAAGTGCGATAAGCTCGGTTAGTGCTATTTGATGATTCGGTGGATGTGGATGATTGTGCTAATGATGCAGTATAAGCTGAAGAGGGTGTAGGGGTAGGTGGGTTTGAGTACTCTATTGTGGAAGAAATCTGATTTATAGTGAGGGTGTTAGGGTGTAATAGTTGTTGTTGTAGGGTGATAAAATTATCGAGTTCTTGGGAGATTTGGGGAGTGTCGGGAGAATTAAGTGATCGTTCGGAATGAAATGGAGAATAGGTTGGGGTTACTTGTGAAGCATAAGAGGGGGTAGAAATGGACGGGAGTGGTTTATTTGGTGGGATTGGTTGAGAAGGGGGTTTTGAAAAAACTGAGGAGTTGGTTTGAAAATTATTGGATGGAGATGGTTCGGAGTCTGCAAATTCATCAGGGGTTTCTATATTAGGGTTATTGAGTTGTGAAATGGAGTATAAAACTGAAATATCTGAATTAGTGTCTGAATTTATGCTTGATGTTATATTACTAGTTGGAAAATCGGGTGGCGGGAAAGCAAAAAGTGGAATTATTGTAATTGGAGTGTTGAGGTTGGTTGGGTGGGAATTTGAGCGGTGTAGGGATCCAAGTTGTCGGCTCATCGTGGGCTAAAAAAATTATTATTTTGAGACTGAAAAGCGGTGGTATGGATTTGTTCGATAATTTGTTCATATGTATTTTCATCTTGTGAATGATGTGTCATTATATGTTGTATGGGACTTTGCGATATATTTGGTCTAAAATTTGGATTATGGGTTATTGCTAAATTTCGGAAATTTCGTGGGACTAGGGATAATGGATGGTTATGTGGTAGGGGCGGTAACTGTGGTGCTGTAGGCGTTACTTCTATATTATTATGTTCTTCGTCGTACGTGTTCTGTCTTGTCGCTATTTTTGTGTTATGTTCTTTTATTTGTGCGTCTAGAAGAATTTTGTTTATTGATGATGAAAAAATTCCAAAAAATCCTGCAAATAGTATGCGTGCTACACTTGCTTGTCTGTTTACTTGTGTGTGTATAGCACATGTGTTATAGATTCCTTTTAAAAGTGAAAAAAGAAATCCTATAAAGTTAAACATTGCGTATAAAATAGTTAATTTTTCTAAGATGTAATAGGGCCATCCTAGAAAATCGAGAATTTCATTTTTTAGTGTAACAAAGCTAAAAATATTTATAGGTGAAATATCTTGTGGTCTGTATTTTTCACCATTTAGATATATATAGTCTTTAATGTCTTTAAAATATCCGCTATAATCTTGTGTATAGATATCTGCAAATCCTGCGGTTTCGGCAAGTTTGCGTAAGTTTTGGTCAATTGATTGTTTTTGTATAGCGTCCATTTGTGTTAAAAATTCCTGGAATTGTTGTGTTCTAATGTGATGTTCGATATCGGATTTTGAATATATTCCAATTGATTGTAAATCGATATTTGGGTTTCGAGCAATAGCTCTAATGCTTTCGGGTGAAATTTTTTTTGAGTGATTGCATTAATGTGGGGTATGGGGTAAGAAGATAATATTTATCTTCATCTGGGTTCAATTGTACTACATTGTGGCTATTTTCTGATCCACATGGGATTGCGGTATCCCAAAAATATGTTCGTCTTGAAAGTGTGTCAACAAATTGTACTTTATTTTTATAAAAGATAGGGATTCTTTTATAGCATCTTTTATCTTCAAAAACATATAGTGGTGATACTTTTTTGGTACAAGTATAAAACCATAAAATGTTTCCTTCGTAGTCTAAAAAATTTGATCTATTTCCTGATAGTAAATATCCTGCGTAGGGTATTTTTAATACTGCTAGTGCAAGTGATTGTAGGATTTGTGTCCTTTCTAATTCGCATAGTTGGTGAAGTGTTTCTAATTCAGGGAGTGACATTTCCTGAAAAATTCGCCTAATTGTGTAGTCTAATTTCATATCTAAGTGAATATCGTAGTGGATATTACCAAAATAACAATTATTCATTAGTGATAGTTCTTGTAAACGTGTGCTTCCTGTGTCATGTGGCTTTAGATGTCCACCAGGTTGACCATTACTTTTTTGAAAGTTAACTGGTATATATGATGTTCCTTCGTTTAGAGGATGACTTGTGGCATAAGGGTCAATTTTTATTTTTCCAGTGATCATGTCGAAACCTTTTTCGTATTCAACTAATGTTTCAGAATATTGTGTTTTGTGAAGTGGATTTCTGTATTTGCATGCGAGTTCTGTTTCTTGATATATTTGAAAACGTGTCAATTTATTTTCTATATTATGGATATTTCGAAAATCAGTACTTTGTTTCCGTGATGGATTTACTTGTTCATATGGAATTGATTGTATAAAATATTTTTCGTGAAGTTTTATCATACGAGCGTGTATTTTTGCTACTTGAAATGTTGTACATGTATCTTCGGGGAACCAAACAATGGTTGCTTGTGTTCTCGTTGTAGGGTCGCAATAACCTTGATCATTTTTACAAGGTAATCGGATTCCTTGATAGATCATTGTGTTGTCAGATAAATCTCGTGTGAGTTGTACTTTTTCGAGTTGTATTTTCCAATCGAAAAACATTATTTCTTGATATCCTTTATTTTTTGTGTCTGCTTTGCAGTTTGATGGATTATTTATACCAATGTGTGGTATCCAGTGCTTATCGTGTATGTCATAAGTTAATCTTCCGTGTGCGCCGTAGTATGGGTATTTTTCATCTAGTTTTATATGTCCTTGATATCTTTCAAGTTCTGCTTGATGTACAGAATCGACAAAGACTTGAAAATATACTAAGTTTCTGTCGGTGTTTTTATTTCTTTTGATATTTAGTCTGAGTAACTCGTTTTTACAATCGTCGGGATTTAGATGTAAAATCCGTTCTATATTACTTTGGTAGAATGATTCGTGCTCAAGTCGGTTTTTATTTCCGTTTGAGACTTGTGAACAATGTACTTTCTTTTCGGAAAACGTTGCTGTAAATTTATATCCTATAACTGTTGTTGCTCGGGCTTTTGAATAGAGTGCCGCTATTACATTTGTAGTTTCTATAGCTTGTGGTTCTGTTTCGCATTGTGAGACTTGATTTATTGCATATTTGTGTAGTGTTTTTTGTTCATTTTCTTCACAATCGTAATGTGTTACTAATAAGTCTTGGGGTCCTGTGCGGGGAGAAGGATTTATGTTCTAATCGGAGATTATTAGAAAAAGGAGTTGGAGAAAAATCAATATTTTTAGAATATACATGTATATGATAATCCTGAGTACGGGTTATAAAATGTTATGTAACCAATTGTCTTTTTGGTATATCTGTCGTATTTATATATTACTTCAGTTGTTATGAATGGTGGTGGTAGTGATTGAGCCGTTATATTTGGTGGGTTTAATGGGTAAGGATGGTGAGCAATGTTGTTTAGTTTAACCGTGATTTCAAATTTTAATTGTAAACTATTTTGTTGGAGTATTTGGATGTTATGGTCACGAATGTCTTCGTGGATATCTTGTCTATATTGTAATCTATTAAATGCCCAGTTGTGGAGTCGGTTACTTTCTGGGTGTTGTCCAAATAATGGTGGGGGTGCTGTGAATGTGTTCCAATCTAATCTTAAAGGGACATTTGTTGATGATTGTTCTCGATATCTAGCGTCGAGGTTATTTGGGAAATTTAAAGGAAAAGGCGTTGGTGAAATCTGGCTTATTGATGGTGTTGATGGTAGGGATAATGTTTCTGGTAGTGATGATGATGTTGTTGTATCTGTAGAAGTATCTATTGGGTCATTTATTAAATTTGGTTCACCTTGTGTGAATGATTGTGTTGTCCAATATGGTAGTCGTGTTGTTTGGTTTGGGGGGTTAAAATGATTTTCACGTATTTGTTCAGATGTTGGTGTTGAACCTAAGTAATCTGAGGGTAGACTTGAGGTGCTACGTTGTGAAAGAAGTCTAGGGGTTTCCGGTAATATGCTAATTGGGTTTTCTGGAGTACTTGGTAATGGGGATTGGGGTATATCAAAATGAACTCGGGGGGTTTGAAAATTTCTATTTCGTCGTGGATGTATAATTTGTCTATTTATTTCAACTGTATTTTTTTTAACTTAGATTTCGTATTCTACTTAATTCTTGTGGTAGTGTTGGGTACAAGTTATATGTTGGTTCACTTAGAGGTGCCTGTCGCTGAACTGGTTCTAGTGGTTCAGATAAGCGAGCGTGTCGTTCTTCAAAAGTATATGGGTTATCTTGGAAAGAAATTCGTGTAGATATTTGGGGGTTTTGGGTAGTTGTAGGTGGTGTCGGGTTTTCTTGGAATGTTGTCGGTGAAGACTGACTGTGTGATTGTTGGTTAGCAATTTTTGAGGGTTTTTGAATTTATTTCTTCTTAGTCTAATGCTCGATATTTGGGTTTCGAGCAATAGCTCTAATGCTTTCGGGTGAAATTTTTTTTGAGTGATTGCATTAATGTGGGGTATGGGGTAAGAAGATAATATTTATCTTCATCTGGGTTCAATTGTACTACATTGTGGCTATTTTCTGATCCACATGGGATTGCGGTATCCCAAAAATATGTTCGTCTTGAAAGTGTGTCAACAAATTGTACTTTATTTTTATAAAAGATAGGGATTCTTTTATAGCATCTTTTATCTTCAAAAACATATAGTGGTGATACTTTTTTGGTACAAGTATAAAACCATAAAATGTTTCCTTCGTAGTCTAAAAAATTTGATCTATTTCCTGATAGTAAATATCCTGCGTAGGGTATTTTTAATACTGCTAGTGCAAGTGATTGTAGGATTTGTGTCCTTTCTAATTCGCATAGTTGGTGAAGTGTTTCTAATTCAGGGAGTGACATTTCCTGAAAAATTCGCCTAATTGTGTAGTCTAATTTCATATCTAAGTGAATATCGTAGTGGATATTACCAAAATAACAATTATTCATTAGTGATAGTTCTTGTAAACGTGTGCTTCCTGTGTCATGTGGCTTTAGATGTCCACCAGGTTGACCATTACTTTTTTGAAAGTTAACTGGTATATATGATGTTCCTTCGTTTAGAGGATGACTTGTGGCATAAGGGTCAATTTTTATTTTTCCAGTGATCATGTCGAAACCTTTTTCGTATTCAACTAATGTTTCAGAATATTGTGTTTTGTGAAGTGGATTTCTGTATTTGCATGCGAGTTCTGTTTCTTGATATATTTGAAAACGTGTCAATTTATTTTCTATATTATGGATATTTCGAAAATCAGTACTTTGTTTCCGTGATGGATTTACTTGTTCATATGGAATTGATTGTATAAAATATTTTTCGTGAAGTTTTATCATACGAGCGTGTATTTTTGCTACTTGAAATGTTGTACATGTATCTTCGGGGAACCAAACAATGGTTGCTTGTGTTCTCGTTGTAGGGTCGCAATAACCTTGATCATTTTTACAAGGTAATCGGATTCCTTGATAGATCATTGTGTTGTCAGATAAATCTCGTGTGAGTTGTACTTTTTCGAGTTGTATTTTCCAATCGAAAAACATTATTTCTTGATATCCTTTATTTTTTGTGTCTGCTTTGCAGTTTGATGGATTATTTATACCAATGTGTGGTATCCAGTGCTTATCGTGTATGTCATAAGTTAATCTTCCGTGTGCGCCGTAGTATGGGTATTTTTCATCTAGTTTTATATGTCCTTGATATCTTTCAAGTTCTGCTTGATGTACAGAATCGACAAAGACTTGAAAATATACTAAGTTTCTGTCGGTGTTTTTATTTCTTTTGATATTTAGTCTGAGTAACTCGTTTTTACAATCGTCGGGATTTAGATGTAAAAGTCGTTCTATATTACTTTGGTAGAATGATTCGTGCTCAAGTCGGTTTTTATTTCCGTTTGAGACTTGTGAACAATGTACTTTCTTTTCGGAAAACGTTGCTGTAAATTTATATCCTATAACTGTTGTTGCTCGGGCTTTTGAATAGAGTGCCGCTATTACATTTGTAGTTTCTATAGCTTGTGGTTCTGTTTCGCATTGTGAGACTTGATTTATTGCATATTTGTGTAGTGTTTTTTGTTCATTTTCTTCACAATCGTAATGTGTTACTAATAAGTCTTGGGGTCCTGTGCGGGGAGAAGGATTTATGTTCTAATCGGAGATTATTAGAAAAAGGAGTTGGAGAAAAATCAATATTTTTAGAATATACATGTATATGATAATCCTGAGTACGGGTTATAAAATGTTATGTAACCAATTGTCTTTTTGGTATATCTGTCGTATTTATATATTACTTCAGTTGTTATGAATGGTGGTGGTAGTGATTGAGCCGTTATATTTGGTGGGTTTAATGGGTAAGGATGGTGAGCAATGTTGTTTAGTTTAACCGTGATTTCAAATTTTAATTGTAAACTATTTTGTTGGAGTATTTGGATGTTATGGTCACGAATGTCTTCGTGGATATCTTGTCTATATTGTAATCTATTAAATGCCCAGTTGTGGAGTCGGTTACTTTCTGGGTGTTGTCCAAATAATGGTGGGGGTGCTGTGAATGTGTTCCAATCTAATCTTAAAGGGACATTTGTTGATGATTGTTCTCGATATCTAGCGTCGAGGTTATTTGGGAAATTTAAAGGAAAAGGCGTTGGTGAAATCTGGCTTATTGATGGTGTTGATGGTAGGGATAATGTTTCTGGTAGTGATGATGATGTTGTTGTATCTGTAGAAGTATCTATTGGGTCATTTATTAAATTTGGTTCACCTTGTGTGAATGATTGTGTTGTCCAATATGGTAGTCGTGTTGTTTGGTTTGGGGGGTTAAAATGATTTTCACGTATTTGTTCAGATGTTGGTGTTGAACCTAAGTAATCTGAGGGTAGACTTGAGGTGCTACGTTGTGAAAGAAGTCTAGGGGTTTCCGGTAATATGCTAATTGGGTTTTCTGGAGTACTTGGTAATGGGGATTGGGGTATATCAAAATGAACTCGGGGGGTTTGAAAATTTCTATTTCGTCGTGGATGTATAATTTGTCTATTTATTTCAACTGTATTTTTTTTAACTTAGATTTCGTATTCTACTTAATTCTTGTGGTAGTGTTGGGTACAAGTTATATGTTGGTTCACTTAGAGGTGCCTGTCGCTGAACTGGTTCTAGTGGTTCAGATAAGCGAGCGTGTCGTTCTTCAAAAGTATATGGGTTATCTTGGAAAGAAATTCGTGTAGATATTTGGGGGTTTTGGGTAGTTGTAGGTGGTGTCGGGTTTTCTTGGAATGTTGTCGGTGAAGACTGACTGTGTGATTGTTGGTTAGCAATTTTTGAGGGTTTTTGAATTTATTTCTTCTTAGTGAAAAAATTTATGTTTATTGTAGTATTCTTCTAGAAAAAGAATTAAAAGGATTGTTGCTAAGGCGAATGTTATGACTGCCTTTTTATACATTTGCATATTGTCAATATGAGGGATGATAAAAATGTTATAAAAATTACAAATAGTAAAAAAATATCTGTTCTACTAAAAATGGTTCGTATCATTTAAATAAATTTTTGGTTTTCGTACCTGTGAATATGGTCAATGGCTTTTGAAAGTTGGAGATATAGTTCAAATATGGAATAGAAAATTAAAAAAATATTGCAAAAAATGATTAAGATTATTACAAAAGCTTCAAAGATATCAAAAAAGAATATGAATAAAGGTTTAAATGTTGTTAAAAAGTTTATGAAAATGTTGAGAATTATGTTGACTGATCGAGAGAAGAGCATTTAAGAAATGGCTTCTTGATCGAATATTTTTTGTTGTTTGGGGCAATTTTCAAGTGTGGTTGAATTATTTATTGGTTTTCTGACAAGTGGGTTGAGTTTTGTGAAAAATTGTTGGGGGCGAATTTTATGGTATTCGGGAGGTCTTCTTTTACTTTATTTTTATTTGTCAGTCGATCTGGGGTATTTTTGAGATTTTTGTACTTTAGGCTAAATTAATATGGTTGTTCTTTTACTTTAGGCTAATTTAACATTTTTGTTTGGGGGGTTTTTGAGGTCTGAGTTGGGAAAATATTGTTGATCTTTGCGTTATTAGATAAGTGAGGGTTATGATATTATGGTGGTATTTATTTTAGTTGTCAAGTTTGAGTGGTTTGCTTATTTTTGACCTGGAGGTTGTAAAGTTATAGTTATAGTTATGCCTGGAGTTTAATATCTTTCGTCTAATTGGTTTGTGTTAGAGTTATAGAAGGTGACGGATTGAATGAATCCTATTGGCTAATTTTGAACTAGAATCGCTGCGTGTTTGTCAGCATGTTATTTTGAAAAAAGACAGTTTAAAATGTTTCAGAGGTGCAAAGATTATTAATTTTAAAATTAAAGCTGTTTTTGAAATTCAACTTTCTTTAATATTTTAGATTGTGGAATGAATGATTTGTAGTTTTTGCGTGGTTGATTTCTGAGTCGTGATGACTCTCTATGTTCTGATTTCTCGAATTGTTCTTGGGGTATAAATTTTTCTCTCATTTTTCTATTTTTTCTTTCTTTTTGAGGTATAATTTGATCTAGCTTTTTTGTATTGTTTTTGGTTGTAGTTGATTTTTTATTTTGTTTTTCAAGGTGAATGTCATTTTGTTCTTTTATTTCATTTTCCGTATGTGGGTGATTTTGAATAACTTTTAAACCTGTGAAAGAATATAATTGAGTTAGTTCACGTAGTGCGTATTCTTTTGGGTAATAAGGTAAGAGATTGTTTCGATGTTGAACAATTTCTTTTTGGTCTGAGTCGGTGATTTTATATGTTACATCAATGGGTTTGGCGATTATTTGGTATGGTCCCTTACGAAGGGGTTGTAATTTTTTAGAAATTCCTTTTTGAGTATTAAAATTAGGTATTAAAACAAATGTTCCAATTTTTAAATCGGAGGCTGGTGTAAAGCGTGAATTTATTTGTTCGTTAATGTTTTGCCTTTGTAACATTTTTTTCGTTACTTTTTGGTAAATTTTATTGTGTTTTTTATCTCTATTTAAAATCCATTCGGTGTGTGTACCGGAGGCTAATTTAAGGATTTGTGGGTGATGAAAATGATCTTCATCATGTGTGTGTAAAGGTAGGTTATAACAAATTGAGTCTTTATTCGGTTGACAATGACCTTGTCCATTTTTATGAGAGTTTGCTGTAAACATAATTGGTTTACGTGGCTTTTGATTAAAAACCATTTCATATGGTGACATTCCTAGAGTTGTCGTAATTTGTGAATTATTTGCTAAGGGAAATACTTTTACATCTGCTGACCATTCGGTGTATCTTGTATCATTACCATTTATGATACATCTAAGATATTCTTGTAGTGAACGGTTCATACCTTCGACTAAACCGTTTGTCCAAGGTGCATGAGATGTACGTGGTTTGTGCTTAATGTTATATAAATGACATAGTGTGATGATTTCATTCTTTATGAATTCTGTACCGTTGTCTGTAACTAATATTTCGGGTAATCCGAACTTGGCTATCCAGTGTTCATAAAGTGTTGTGTAAGCGTAAAAGCGTTACAATGTGGTACTGGGTTAAGTGCTACATAATATGTAAATGCGTCAACAATTACCATAATGTAGGAGTTTCCTTCAGATGATGGGGAAATTGGTCCTTTTGTATCGAATGAGATACGATGGTTAAAATATAAACTTTGTCCTTTAAAATCTTGTTTTTGTGCTATTTGTTTTTGATTTGGATAAGGTTTATTTAGCTGACATACTATACAATCATTGCATAGTACTTTTATCCAAATTGGTGCATTTGGGAAATAAAAATTTTGTATGAAATTTGAATATGTTTTCTCTGATCCAGAGTGTCCTTTAATGTTTTGTGTATGTGAAATGTTAAAAGCTATGAGAATCATACTTAAAGGGAGACAGGGAACTGTAGATTCCTTTAATTGATATTCTAGAAGGTCTGTGTTTTCATTAATTGTTGTATTATTAAATTTTCGAAAATATGCTCAGTCTCTCCTCTCGACTGGTACTCGTCGTCTCCGATCTAGTGTCCGATCTGGATGTGCCTGCTACTTCCTCGATTGGTTGGTTGACAGGTCCTATCCTTTTCCTAGGATGAATTGTCCTCCTCATCGGTGCTTCTCCCAACGATCTTGTACGTCTGTTCTTCGACCTGGTTCACCGGAGCTTTGTTGCCGGTAATTAGTGACGGCTGGGACCGTACCCAAGCGTGTTTCCAGGTTAGGAGGTACAAATATCTGCCTTTACGGGTTTAGTTTTATATTTGTGCCATGATTTTAGTTGTCTAATTACTGGGTCAAGATTTTGATATTGTTTCAAGGTATTAATTGTAATTTTATCTGTTGGGGGGAGAAAAATGTTTTCAATTTCTGATTTAGATAAAGGAATTGTGTCAAGTGGGTCATGGAGGTCAAAAACTTGATTTATTGTGTATTTTGAATCGTTTGTTTGTGGTCCTGATAAATTTATTTTATCAGTTAGATTTTCTTTTTCAATTAATGGAAAAAGGTCTTTTTTATGTGGGTATTGTTTTTACTCTTTTTTGTTGTGTGTTATTTTTTATCCATTGTGAATATGGAATTGGTTTAAAAGTAGATCAACTTCGTAGTGGTTATTTTGACAATCTAAATAAAGTGGGAAGTGTTGTAGATTATTTATCTGTGATTGTTCAACGTCAGTTTTTACTGCATATTTGCATTCTAGTCGGGGTGATGTTTCATTTTCTGCAAGGTAGAATTTTATATTTTTGGGTATTTCAACTGTAGTTTTACGTGTAAGTAATTCAGGTGGTGTATTTCGACTTAATGTGTCTGGTAATGCAAGATTTTTTCCTGCTGTCCAAACTATATGTAAGTTTGGAAATTTCATTAGAATTAATTGAAATCTATAAACTCGATGATTTGGATTTGATTTTTGTGTAAAAATATAATTGGTTTGTGATCCGTAAAAAGAACTGTCGGATGTTTTGATCCAAGTATCAGAAATTCATATTCTGTTAGTGTATATATTATGGCTGTACATTCTCTCAATAGAGTTGAGAGTCGTAGCTCTGCTTGAGTGAATAATCGAGAATTTGCTGATATAAGGTTCATTTTGTTTGTACCATTGTGTGATTGTAATAATGCTGCGCCGATGCCAAAATTTAAAGCATCGCACATTGCATAGAATGGTTGATTTGGATCTGGAATTGTATTTGAAATTTGTTCAGTTAGAAGTTTTTTGATTTCTTCAAATCGTGTTTGATGTTCAGTATTCCATTCAAAATTATTTTGTTGTCTGAGGATATTATAGAATGGTCTTAAATATAATTGCATTTTATAAACGTATTTGCTTAAGAAATTTAACATTCCAAGGAATTCTTGGATTTTCTTTTTGTTTGTTGGTGGTTGAAGTTTTTGAATAGCATCAATGCGTGATTTTAATGGAGTGATTGTTTTTCTTTCTATATTATGTCCTAAAAATTTAACTCGTGTTAAAAAGAAGTGTGATTTATCGGGGGCGGCCTTCAGATTTTCGTTCTGAAGTATTTTATAATAGTGTTCTAAAACTGTAAACATTTCTTCTTTTGTCTGTGATTGCATAAAAACATCGTCTAAACAGGTGATTGCGTTTTTCTTAAGTATTAGTGGTCTAAAAATTTTGCTCATAAAAGCTGAAAATGCTGCTGGTCCTATGGATATTCCATAGAATAGGCGGTTGAATTCATATTGTTGATTTCCAATAACAAATTGTGTTAAACGTCTTGATTGTTCATCTAGTGGCATTTGATTGTATGCACTATTCATATCTGCGGTTGTAAAGTATTTTCCGTTTATTTTTGTTAAAATAACTTGTATTGGTTCAATAGGCCAATTGCATTTTGATTCGTCTATTAGTGAATTGAGATATCTAGCGTCTAAAACTATTTTTAATGATTCCCCTTTTGCTAGGATGATAACAGGATTAATAAATGTGTTACCTTTTGGTTGTTCTTCTTTGTTTACCGGTGAGATAATTTTGTATTGCTCTAAAATATCGAGTAATCTATTTACTTTATCGTGTAAATGAATTGGTACTTTACTTGCTCTTTGTTTTTTGAAAACTGCGTCAGGTTTTAACGGGAGGTGTAGTGATGAACTGATTTTTCCATTATCAAATTTTGATGTTGCATAGACTGATGAATATTTTATTAGCTGTTTGGCTAATTTATCAAATTCGTCTTGTGTTATTTGTGAATGTTGGAAGTTAAACATTGTTAAAATTTTCTGCTGATCTTCTGTATAGTTGGTTATGTTGAATGTAGGTTTGAAATATGGGGTTTTTGTGAAATAATCTGTATTTCTTTTTTCATTACTTATTATATTATTTATGGATAGTTCTTCATTAAACAATTGTGGATTGACAAATATCTAATATTTGGAGTATATTATTTACGCGGTATGCTTTTTCATGTATGGGTGATATTGTAGCGTTTGTTTCGCAATATCCTAAAAGTCCTAAGGGTAATGTTACTTGATACGGTGTATTGTTATATACATGTAACGAAATGATGTCTGAATTCGTATTTTTCAAATATTTTATAGATGAAATCGTGATTTTGAAAAACTTATGGATAGGTTTGAATTCAAAGTCTGACATAAAGAGTTGTTGTTTGTTTTGATTTTTATCATATTGGTGAACTTGTTTTATTGAAAAGTTATATATATTTACTGATAGTGGTTTCAGGTGTTTCCGTTGTTGGTTATAAATTGGATAAAATTTTGAAAAGAATGGTGGTTGTTTAAAAAATGTTAGAGCTGTGTTTTTTGTTTTTGTATACTTATCTTTGATTCAAGATGTTGATTGTTGGTATATATTTCGATATAAATGGTATGCCAATGATATTGTGTTTAATATCTGTGATGTGAAATATTTGTTTAAATGGCTTGTTTAGACTTTTATTTTGCTCCGTTGTTCTTGTGGGGAGAAGGAATAATATAACTTTTCCATAATTTACTAATGTTGATCCTTGTGCTGTTGCTAGTTTACTAGAGGTTGCAAGAGGCGTTAATTTTGGGTGTAATGTTTTGATTTCATTCCATGTGGGAATGTTAATTATGTTTAATTCTGCTCCTGAATCAATTGAAAAATCAATTTCAAGATCTGGTGGTTGAAATTCTTTGTTTCTTGGACTTTCTAAAAGAAATGGTATTGTCCAAATTTTTTCTTTGGGTTGTTCTTTTTGTACATTTTGGTAGATGTGATTTGTACTTAAGCATTCTGTTTTGTCATTTTCATTGGGTTTATTTACGGTGTTGATTTTGTTTACTTCTTGTGCAGTTTGTGTAGTATTGATGGGTTCAATATAATAATTGTAATAATTGTGAAGAAGTTCCAATTGATTTTCATATATATGTGATGTAAAAGGTTGTTCATATATAATAGGTTCGTAGTCGTTTTCGACTGCTATCATATTTATGGAGATAGTGTTTTCTGTATCACTTTCTGTGTCTGATGATCCACAGTTTATTTGATTTAGTTGTAGTTCGTTATTTCCTGTGTCATCAATACCTGGGGGGTCTGATGTTGTTTCTTCATTTGATTGTACTTGATTAATATGTCTTTGATGTTTGGGTGTACTACTTCTGTAGCGATGTTTAGAATTATTATAATGGTTATTATTTCTATGTGGTGATTGAGAATAATTTCTATATCGATTATTATAACTTGAATTTCGATTTTGTGAATTATTTCGTGATCTGTTTTGATAATTGTCGTTTGGTCTGTGATAGTTTGATCTGTTATATGAGTTATTTCTTGATCGATTGTTCGGGTAATTCTCATTTCGATTGTTCGAATAACTTCTATTTCGATTATTTGAATAGTTTCTATTTCTGTTATATGATGAGTTTCGTGATTGATTGTTTGGATAGTATTTATTTCTTGTGTTGGATTGGGAATTGGATCTAGAAACAAATTTGTATTTGAATTTGATCTCGAGTAGTTATTTCGACTATTTGGTCGATTATAATGATTTTGTGAAGAATTCTGTGTATTTCTTCGTTCTGGTGATCTTCTCTTGAGTTATATGGTGATTGATTCCTTGTGTAATTAGTATTGTTCGGAAGTGGTTTTCCTGAACTGTTGTTGCTGTATACATTTTTGTTTGGTAGATTTTGATCTTTCTTCATATATTGATAGAATGATTTATTTGGTTCTTTATACTTTTGAGGTTTGTTCTGGTTATCTTGTTGTTTTTGTCTACATTCAGAAATACTATGTCCGTATCGTCGGCAATAATTACACCATTTTTTGAAAGATGGTTTGCCTTTAAAATTTGGGTGTTTTTCATAAATATTTAATATTTCAGTGATTTTTTCAACTAGGTCTGTATCTGATTCCTGTATGTTATTGATATTTGTAGTGTTAGTTTCGATACAATTAACATACTGTATTTTTATATTTTCTGTTTCTTCAAGTTTCATTGTGATTTCCGCTTGCTCTAGTTTTTCTACTAGTTTTAGAAAATCTAAATCGGGCTCTCGAATTGAGGAAGGATGAGATGCTCTCTTTTTTATTGCTATTTTCCTTAATTGAGGTGTTAAGGTCATCATTAAAATTTCTGTCATTTTTGTGTTTTTATAGTCATGTGTATTTAATGAATATGCTTTTCGAACTAGTATTTCGATACGTACTGCTAATTGTTTGATGGTTTCATTTGGTAATCTGCGAATTTCATTACATAAAACTCTTTGGTGTTGTTTATTTCTTTCGGAGTCAAACATTTTTGAAAATTCTTGTGTAAATCTTTTCCAATTTGATTTTAATTCTATAGGTAATACTGAAAACCATTTTTGGGCTGCGCCATCTAAGGTTGTTTGTATTAACGCTGTGCGTCGATGTATCCAATTTTGATGTAGTGGTGTATTAATTGGTTCAGGTCCTATATAATTAAATTTGCTGTTACAGCATTTAAATAATCTTCTACAGAATATTCAGGGTCTGTTCCTGTGAATACCATTAGTGGTTTATTTGATGTTATTGATGATCCACCCATAAGGTATGGATTCATTGTCATTTGTAGTGATTCTGCGGCATTTGGCATTTGTGAAAAATTTGAAAGTTGATTTTTTGTTATTTCATGTTGTTGAAGGTAATATGGGAGTGGTATTTCATTTTGCATTTGAGTTGGTTGATATGAGTGTGTAATCATTGGGTTTTGTGGTTGAATTGGTTGAAAAGATTGTGTATTAGTTGGGTTTTGCATTTGTATTATTTGTTGATTTCGTGTATCTGTTGGATTTGGAGAAAAAATTCTATTATATGTATAAGGTTTTTGCACTCCTTGTCCGCGATATTCTTGAGTATACGGTGCAAAAGTATCTGGTTGTAAATAATCATCATCAGATGATAAGTAATCCGTATGATGAGGTGCTTGCTTTTTGTTTTTATTTTGTTGAAAAAATGGGTAATTTTCACTACGATCCTGTGGAGGATGTGAATTAGTTCGATAATTTACTGAGTTGGTTGTTGTCATTGGGTTATCCCAATATTGAGAACTTACATGATTATTATTAGTTTTTCGTGGGGGATAGTTTGTTTTTGACGAATGTGCGTAATTATAGTTGTGTTCTGCAAAAGTGTTTCTTGTGAACGTTTTTCGTGTTTTTGACGGTACTGTCATGGGTCTATATGTTTGATAATCCATATGTGAATATCTTGGAGCAACCGAAGGTTTAACGGTTGATTGTAAAGTTACTTGTTCCAGTGAAGTGTTTGTATTTTTTGGTGTTGTTAAATTTGGACGTATCGGTGAAATACTTCGTTGTGTAGTTGTTGTTGTTTGGACAATTTCTTCACTTATGAAGTGTGATGGTGTTTGGATATCTTGTTGTGTAAGATTCCTAGTTCCATTAAGGTTTTCATTGTGTATGGCAGTCGAATTTAAACTGTTATTTCGCGTATCAGGTTAAAATGTACTGTAGTTTAATGGTGTTGCATCAATGGTCAGTGGTACTACTCTCACATAATCTCTTTGATAAGATATTGTACTTATTGCTTGACTTGAGATTGATTGTGGGATATTTAGAAATGCATGATGAGACCATTCAGGGTCCCAAACGTAGTCTGACTGTTCTGTGATGGCAGTATCATCATTTGGATTTTGAGGTCTGAAATTTTTTCTTGCTTGTGAAATTAAGTCTATATTATGTGTGAAATAATCTATTATAAAACATGCCAAAATTTTTTGTAGGTTATGTTTTGTGTGTTGTGAAACTTCGTCTTTAGTGAAATTTTCTTTGATTATATGTACAAAAAAGTTGAAAATAATGTGATTTCTTGTCGTACTTTTGTATGTTTGGATGTTTCAGTTGGTGAGATACTTTGAAATTCTGTTTTTTCTAATATTGAAATATAGCTATATATTATTGCAAAAACTTCGTTCGTAAATATGGAGTTTGCTCTTTGTGAGGTATGATATTGTATGCTTTTAATATAATCTAAGAGTACTTTTGAAAATTCTAATTCAAGATCGTCTCTTTGAATTACATATTTGCGGTGATTCGGGTTTGGGGTGCTGAAATCTATGGTGTAGATTCCGTATTGTTGTGTTAAATTACATATATCTTTCAGATAATGTTCAATAATTTGTCTTTTGATTTTTACATCTGGGAATTCTGCTTTGCATGGGCTGATTCCGGGTTCAAACAAATTTAGGAGTAAATTCTTGCAAAAGTCATGCTGCCCTCTATTATCGGGTGCATCTATGAGGAAGGCGTAAACCTCTTCGTCATCTGGACTATCGTCACTTTGAGTATGGCTGTGGCTCATTTATTCGTTTAATGACTGTTAATATATAACTATCGATGTGTCTAATTGGTTGATTCCAATTATACAAGTGTACTGCTTTGTGTTTATATTGCTTTTTTATTCTTCTTTTTCCTCTTTTTGATGAATTTGAAGTTGTTTCTGAGTCGGAAAAATATAATTGATCGTGAATGGGACAATTTTTATCAATCGATTCTTTTAATTTATAGAGTTCATCTAAATTGCTGCCTTCTGATTCTGAAAATGCGTTTCTATTTTTTGAAATTCTTTTTCGTGTGATTTGTCTTTGTTTGTTTATTGTTTTTCGTTTTATTGTTAGTCGTTTTGTTCTGATATATCCAACTGTTTGTGTATGAGGTGTGATTACAAGATCGTATTTTTTGTTATCTATTTCGCAGTTGTGTAAAACGATTGTTTGTTTATTTCCTAGATTTTTGAATGACATAAGGTTTAGGATGAGGGATGCAAAAAGTTGTTAGATGATGTCTACTTTCTTAAACTGTTAGTCCTTACGATTTTTCTGTTAGCTTAACCTGGGTCTATTTGTTCAGGGTTGGAGAGAAAATCATATCGATTCCGAAGAATGATTTTTTACTTTCTCGTGGCTAGTATAAGCTAAGGTGTTAACTTACTTAATCTTACTTAGGGGTAGTGATTGTGTTCAAGGGTTGGAGAATAGTAAATCGATCCATTGAAATTGCAAAAAAAATAAGTTGTCAATAAAATCACATTCAGATTCTGATTTCTTATGGATTGATTTTATTTCACCTGGCCCAATTTAAGGAATAGTATTGAATTGATAAAAGTCTTTAAGCATTTTTGCACGTTTTGGGCAGCTTCGTTTTTTAAAAATACTTTCTAAACAGACGAACAATCATGAAAAATGTTGAACACATTTAGTACAATACGTTAACAAATTTCACCAATCAGAATCAAACAACTATTGTTGCTTAAAAACATAAATCAATATTTTTAAATACTCTCTTCGAAATATGCAGACGACAAAATTCTTTCCTGTGAAGATAGAAACATCAAAAGTGCACTAAAAGAACTTGAAACAAATTGCATTTTTAGAGAAACCTACCTCAATCTATTGCAAAAAACAGAGCTTATTATCATCAATAGAAAACATAGAAGAAAAGTTCAAAAAAATAACATACGTCCCATTTGACCAGAATGCCGCCAAAATTGAGGTGACGAAACGAATTTTAGTTTGAGAGGTTTGGTCGTACAAAATGCCGATTCTGACGATTAACGTCCTTTTTTGCAAAAATCAACAAACTGAGAAGGGTTAGTTTGGTCTGACATGCTTATTTTTATAAATTCGTTCGAAAAGAAAGACACATAAAAATTTTGTTTTTCGCGACCACTGAAAGACTAAAACAAGAAAAATTATAGGCATTTAGACGCCACAGATCGGTGGAAGTCACCTCCTATACTTACATCTAGAAAAACAGACCGTTAATCACAAATCCTATAAAACAGATCACTTAGCAATTTTTTTTTGTAAACTAACTTAGTGCATGTGGAACCAAAACTCCATTTAAGCCCGAAATATGTAATACAAAATACTCACAAGAGTTATTCAAATTGAATCTGTCCAAAACTAGGTCGGAACAATGTTACCAGCAAAGTAACCCAGCAGCAATGCTCAATTTTTTCAGTCAAAGTACCACTAAAAACATCCAAAAACATATTAAAAAACCAACAAATTGATGCATTAAATTCAAAACCATAACAGAAAAGCAAAAAAATCTTCGAACTATTTTTTTCTCAAACATTCCTTTGGAGAAATGATAACAAATAGCTTCAAAATGGTGAATCTCGCTTCTAAAAATTTTCAAGACAAGAATGTTTCTATGTAAAAGACAATAAAAACTGTCTCACTGTAGACGCATATCATAACAAACCTACTATCAAAACTCTATTCTGATTCAGATATATTACTTCTGTAGGGAGTAAAAATTACATTTTCTACCATAAAGCCAAAAATTTGCAAGCTACATCTGACATTCCATCAAGGGGACTTAAAGGATGGTTAAAATGAATTCTATACCCAACTTATTTTTCATTTCAATTAAAACTTTAATAACATTTTTTCCACAGAAGCTAGAAAAGCAATTGACAACCCCAATTTAGAAAAAAAGATAGCTCTGAAGTATCTGAAAACTACAGACTAATCTCAATTACAGAAGCACCATCAAAATTATTTCAAAAACTTCATTCTGCACAAAGGTATTTAGAAAAAAGATTGATACAACAATTATGTCTCGTGCTCTTCATTAGATCCCTCGTAAGCATTTGATTCTTTTGAGCAAAATCATTGAAAAAAATTTCTGAAACCGCAGAAGTCTTTAAAATTCCTGGATTTCTTTCACAAGCGAACGACAACAGAAAAAAGAGTTGGATGACACTGAATCGAACTGGATCTCACTTCACCAAATATCATACAAGTCACTGTTTTAGGATTTCTCATTTTCAATCTGTAGGCCAATGGTCGTAACAAGCAACTGGCTAACTCGAGCAAAGTAGTACAGTATGCAGACAACAAAATTCTTTTCTGTGAAGGTTGAAACATCAGAAATTCACTAAAATGAAATTGCACAAAGACTAAACTTCTTTTTTGCGGAAATGAACAAATTGAGAAGGATTAGTTTGGACTGACACGCTTATTTTTATAAATTCGTTCGAAAAGAAAGACACATAACATTTTTTCACAACCACTGAAAGACCGCGAAAGGCGGAACAATGATTTTCGAAGTTCAGAACAATACAAAGAAAGAGCTGAGAAAACAAAGGTAGAAAACCGAATGATATTAAAAGTCAAGAAGAAGAGGCTCCGGACTGTAACGGTTGTACAATTAAAATCGACACCGAGCAAATCCCGTGAACCAGTAATGCTAACTGAGGAAAATGCAATCTTTCCCGATTTTGAAGAAGACGCATCTTCACGCTGACTTGAGAAACAGGAGGGGTATAGAAGAGTGACTGAAAAGTGTATCTTAGCATGTTTTTAGCTTTTCGGTATGGCCTGAATTTAGTTTATAACATCAGACTCACTTTTAGATCATGAGAAGCTAGGAGTTAAAAGAAAAGGTCGAACCATCTCCGATGGATAGGATGATTTTCTCTACTGAAAAAAAATTAGAAATTAAATATTGAACAGGAACAATAAAAATTAAATATGAGGCAATTAACTAAAGCTTTTTTCAAAAGTGGTAATATCCCCAAAGGTGGGAGGAGAGCTAAATTCTGAATCTCCCGAAAGCCAAGGGATAGGCCCTACATTGTGGTAACTATTGAGGAATGAAACTCACAATTCAAGTGGTGGAGCTATTAGAATGAATACTCGATCCCATCTTTCGGAGGATGGAGCTTATAGACCAAATGCAATTTGGCTCTGTACCTGGAAGAGGTACCACTGAAGCCATATTCACCGTTCGACAGCTACAAAAAAAACACATTGCTGCTAACATGCCTCTTCTCTGTGCCTTCGTGGATCTCGAGGCAAGTACTGTGGTGGGCCCTTAGAAGTCTCGATGTCGAAGAATAGGCAAGGCGCGTCCTTTAGGGTATGTGCTGTAATGCCTGGAACCGAGTTCGATTAAATGGTCAGTACAGCGAAAAATTCAAATTGAGTGTCGTTGTACACCAGAACTATGTTCTAAGTCAACTTCTCTTCATACACGTTTTTGAGGCCATCTCAGAGCGATTCAATCAACGTAAAAGCGTGCCTTTTCAGCTCCTCTATGCGGATGACTTATCTATAATAGCAGATACATTTGATGAAAGCATCGCTACACATGGAGAGTAAAGGTAACCGGAGCAGTTAACAATCGTACATGTGTTACGGAGTAGTTCCCGAGAATTCGTAGGGGTATCGGGAGGATTTTACTGCCCTTCCAGAGCGACAACAAGACCGCTCTTCGACTGGATTCAAGAATCCGTGAGGATCTCGGGAAGAGACTGAGAACTCAATTTTAACAACTTTAAGCTTCCTGGTATGTCCTGAATTAGTTTAATGAACATCTAATACCTTTTTCAGAATATGAGATGCTAGGAGTTGAGGGAAAGAGTTGATCCATCTCCGATGGATATGATGATTTTTATCTACTGAACAAAAACAATAATAGTATGATAATTAAGTAGTAGCCCTGTTTTTAGGAGTGACTTCGTGGTCTGGGGATACTGAAACCCAAATTAGTAATGACTTTGTCGACCCGATGTTAAGGAACCACACATAGAACTGGCTTTAGTAGAGACGGTTAAAAGCATGTGAAGCTGTGTTTAGACGCTAGCCAGTCGTTTCATAACATAGCTTTATTTCCCGTCGGTAGGTGTTTCCGGATAAATGTTCAAATGCCTGGTGCTGCCCTTCACATCTGATGGGTCAGGGACAGCACCATAATCAAAAATGGGATATGATGATGATAATTTGCCACAACTAGGGTGAGATGGTCATATCATATTACTCATTTTTAATTAAACAACTAATCTGATTTTTTTCTCTACACTTTACTGAATAACATCGATGCGAAAACTTTCCCTCAGTAATTGACTTGTTCTTTCTTTTTCTAAGAGACATATGATAGTTTTTCGAGTAATGTTAAATACGGTTTCGCTGCGCTTATAAGTCAATGAGCAGAACGGTCTGAGTGAAGAAAAACCGACAAATAATCATTTATACGGGCTGATCGATAGACAAATTATTAGTGTTTTTTTTTGCTCTTGGGCTCTTTCTGCTCTGAGATCAGTCTGCTTTTTACTTCGCCTCCCTAGATAACATGTTTCAAGTGCCATCAATATCCGAAATTGAAGATGAAGAAAATGCGGTTGTCTCTGCTTTTGCAAGCAGACATAAACAAAGCGGTCAAAGCAAATCTGAAGCAAGAAGTGTTGATGCAGACAGTTCTGATGGATCACACGTTAGAGCGTCAAACTTTAGCGGGCGCAGTGAAATGACTTCGTCTGAAAATGCTTTGTCAATTGATTATAAACAGATTGTAAATGCAGCGCCCGTCGTCTCTGAAAAGTTAAAAAAGGCAATTGCGGCGTCTAATGCGCAAAATGATGATTCGATTTCTGCACCCTCAAAAGATTTATTTAATATAAGAGAAAACAACGAGTCTAAAGTGGGAAATACATTGGCTCAACCGCCTATAACAAGAAATTACTCAGGATCAACAATTTATGCGATAAATCGCCAAAAAGGCAATCCTATTCTGAAACATATACGAAATGTGCCAATTGAATTTGTGTGCGATATCGCACCTGATTATATTCTGAGTGAAATTACTTGTGCTTTGTTTTTGTCTCTGAGATATCATCATTTGAATCCGAATTACATATATGATAGAATAAGGAAAGTTGGCTCTGCTTTTAAACTCCGATTACTTTTACTTGAAATTGATGTTATTGATCCTAGTCAGAGCTTAGCTGAGCTGAACAAAGCATGCTTTCACGCCGATTTTACTCTTCTACTCGCCTTTTCCTCTCAAGAAGCTGGAAGATATCTCGAGACTTACAAAGTGTATCAATTCAAGCCTGTTGATTTACTGAGGGCAAATATTGAAACCGATCCAACTAGTCGAGCGATTGACTTTCTCACAACAATTAAAGTAAGATTTCTATCAATTGGACTATGTTCCGACTTCTCTCGAAAAAGGGGCAGAAACTATGGCATTTGGATAAGGTCCCTTTAAATAAAGTTTGCAGTCAGTTTTGTCGATTGCAAGAAAGCTCGCAGAGAGTCAAGTGTGGTATTATATTAAAGCTGTAGTAATTGTCATTCCGGTTTTGAAAAGTCAGTTTTCCTGAAACTGACTGATTATCCTTGAAATAAGCAAGGGTATTGCAATTGGGTGCTAGATTTTTTTCCCTTAAATAAGTTTAGCCACAGAAAGGTCATTTCTGTAGGAATGGCAAATTTTAGACATGCTCAATTTCATGAAAGTTCAAATAAAACTACCTTCATTTAGGTAGTAAATAGGTGTAGGCCGTTTCCGGTTATAGTTTGTTTCCAAATAATTTTCCTGGAAAAGTGTTGATTTTTTTCGTTTCGTGGTTTTTGGCCTAGTTTCCGTCGGTTCATTTCCTTTTTTAAACTGAAATTTGTTTTTTATTTGGTACTGTTTTGTTCGGCAATTTTCTCAACTATGGATTTGTTTTGGTTTTTTACCCTTGTTAACCAAATTTCAGCTTATATTTTATGGCTTAATGAATTTATATTGCGTTGTTTTGAGGGCTAAATTTCCTGTTCGGCAAAATCAGGTGTTATTACACTAGTTAGAGCAAGTGTCTTGAAATCGAGAACAAGATTTTTTCCAGTAAACAACTTTTCTTACACGTTTCAAGTTTTCTTCAACTTGCTTTTTTATTGAACCTTTACAACCTCCAGGTTCCTTCCCCTTTTGCCTAGATTTAACAACGTCGTATTTGTAACCTAAGGTCTGGGATTTGACTTTTGGCCTAGCCTTATTTTTTCAGTAAGTATGCAATTAAAAAATAAATTCGTTAAAAATTGAATGGTTGGACTGCCGTTATTCTGCTAAAATTTTGTCGGCTTAGTTGCCACATCACAAATCTTGTTTTTCCTGTAAGCAACTTTTAATGCAAATGTTGTTCTTTATACGTTCAGGGTGGTGGACTTAGCAAGTTCATTGGTTTTTCTGCTCAACAGGTGTCTGCTCAAAGATAGTCGGCTTAGTTGCCATATCACTGATTTTGTTCTTGTGCTGTAAGCAACTTCCGTTGTCGTTGAAAGTGCAAGTGTTGTTCATTCTAGTCTTATGTGGGAGTTGAAACTAAAGATTTTTTTGTGAAATCATTTTTTTCTGCTCAACTTGTGTCTGCTGAAAGATTGACGGCTTCATTTCCTCTTCGTAAGTTTTGTTCCGTTGCTAATTTAATTTTCCAATTTCTGGCAGGTTAGCTTAGAGTGAACTTCTATCGGGTTAAACTAAAATTTAATTTTAGGTAGAATTAGTTTTCAACGTTTTCCATTTTTTCGACTGATGTTTTTTTTCTATGTTTGTTTAATGAGTTCCAATTCCTCAGAATAAAACAAGCAATAATTTCAGCTAATTTCAAGGTACAAGCGTGATAGAGGGGTCCCTCTAAAAACCAAGCGTGGCAGCGGGGTTCCACGTCAGACTAGTTCTTAGCAAAAGCAGCAATTAGGTAAATCAATGAATAGCTTGCTCAGAACAGCTGAGTTTTTGCTAGCTGATTGTTTAATGGAGACGGGCTTGATAGTTGGTATAACTGAGTCCCGCCTTTTAACCTTTGACCTTTTATCATGGGGGAGAGATTTCATCTATTTTGCCGCAGCCGGTCCCACTTTAAGGAGGCGGATGATACTGCGACCCCTCCAACCATGACCGAAACGGGATTCGAAACCACGACCTTTGTATTAAATGCCGAGCGTCTTACCCACTCGGCCATGGCTGCTCAAAACTGGCTTTTCGAAATAATCTTTTCGCTTTTGCCATGCAAACCATTTATTGAACGCCACGGCCTTTTCGGGACGGTCAGTTTACCTCGAAAAAATTACTTGAAGAAAAGAGGAGGAAGTTAAAAAAAAAAAAAAACAGCCCTGTTAGAGGTGCAAAGGCTTTATGATTAATGAATATTCTATTCTAGATTCATAGCAAACTAACAGAACTTGAAATTCTCAACCCATGGTGATATGCTCCAGGGTACACTATGGATTTGAAATTCTCTCTACCAATTATTACTGCTAAATCCTATGGTTTTCGAAAAATGGCGTTTTTGATTAATTTGTTGATTTTTTCTTAAAAAATTTTAGATTTGAAACAAATTAAAGTAACTTAAAACTTTAAACCCCATGAAGGGATGCTTTCAGGGTACACCGAGGGTTTGCAAATAAGAACTCTAATTAGGAATGATCATAATCTTTTAACAATCAAGACAGGGTGTTTTTATTTTTTCATTTTTGCTTTTTGAAAAGTTTAGATTTTGAAAAACTAACAGAACTTTAAACGCAGAACTTTAAACTTCAGGGTACACTATGGGGTTACATTTGTGCTCACTATCTATGGCTGCTCAAATCCTTTTGGTGTTTGATTTTCTCTTTTTTTTTTCAGTAAACTTAGATTCGAAAAAAAACACTAACAGAACATGAGAGTCTCAGCCCTATGAAGAAGTGCTCTCAAGGTTATCTCAGGGATTGCAAATATGGGTTCCAAATCTGACTGATAAAACCTTTCAAAAACCGGTATGTTGCGTATTTGATCTTTCTTCTATTTTATTTTAAAAACAGTTTCAACTTGAAATTTTCAACCATACTTTGTGGTGCTGTCAGGAAACTTCTCGGGATTACAAATTTGGCTTTTATATTTATTGTCGAGTTTCCTAAATATGTTACTTTTAAATATTTTTGAAAAACTTTCAGTAATTTTAAGAGTGTTTTAAAATAGAAATCCGATTGATATTAGAAATTTGCAGTTTTTAAAAAATATGGAAAGAGAAATTCTGTTCATTTCATAAAAATAGAAAATCCTGATGGGTGGGCCTAGTTTATTTTTTCGGTTGCCTTAAATGTCGCTGTTTTTTTGTGTAATTTTTAGGAAGCTACTTTTACGTTCAACAATCTATTTGAAGCAACTGAGGTGCGAGTCATGCGTTAGTTACTTATTAATTACCTACAAATGAAAAAGGAAATTTACGTCTCAATTGACCTCTTGGCTTTTTTCTTCAGAATTTCCCTTTAGTGGCACATTTGAGTTGGACTCACATTTTGACCAAGTAGTAATTAGATCATTTTGAATATTTTAATTGTTCATGTGTCCAAAATCATCAAATTTGGAGCTGCAGCTCAACATTTAATGCTCTGTAGGACTTTTTTCGCGCACAATGAAGGCAAATTTTATGTGTTGCCTATGAATTTTTAGTGCATTTCAAGGAAATTTATTCAGAGTGACTGATTTGTTTCTACGGGGATCGAATACCGGTGCAGGTTGAAAAAAATGTAAAACACAAGTTTTTTTTTTGTTGAAAGTGATTTTAGCAAACGTTATCAGATTGGATCATTGAACTTTTTTCCGGTTCACAAGTAGTTTAACAGAACCATTGAATCAGTGAAGTTCAGAGAAATTCTGAAAAATGGTCCCTGGGTAATTTCAACTTATTGTTTCGTAAATGTGGTTTTCTATAATTCCTTTTTGCAAGATTCACACGTATTCATGAAAATGCATTAAACTGATCATCTAGAATTTAGAAATTGATTTTTCCCGTGCTTCTTTAAAGCTCAGATTCGTCTCTGTCAATGAATTATTTTGATAACTTTCAAGGATTTACTGTTTTTCGCTTGTGCTCAAAGTTCAGCTTTGTCTCTGCTATTATACCATTGTTTTTTGGCACGCTTCACTGTTATAGAATTTTGGAAAAATATAATTTGATTCAGTGTGTTGTAACCGGGAACTAGACGTTTTTCCAGTAACAAAACAGATCTTACAACTTACAGTCTATGTCTTACTTCACTCAGCTCTGGCATACTCAATTTGATGAAATTTTTTTTTATTATCCGTTTTTTATCAAAAAGTGACAATTGTCAATTATTTTTGAAATTCAAAGTGCCTTAAGGCAATATATTGCTTACTTTGAAATTCGAAAGTTGAATTTCTCCAAAAATGGGCATTTTTCTATTTCTTTGCCTTCATTGACTCTTTTCCAACTGTATTTTGACTATATTTAACTATTGGCTTTGATTATATAGACCCAGCAAATTAAAAATATTTATTGGTACTTTTATATCTCACAAAATCAAAACTTCTTAGTTTTTCTTTGTATCGTGAGTAATGTGAATCTCTACATCGCTGTTTGTAAAGTTTATTTCTGATTTAATGGGAATTTTTATAAGTTTTTTCTGATGCGTAGCTGGTTGGCTAATTTTTTTCTGGGCGTTCCTTTTTGAGCGATGGCTTCTTTTTAGTCCGTCAGTAAAAGAGATGCAGAAACTTTGCTGCTGAAATTTGACACAGTTGCTAATATTTGTGCGGCATCCGAGGCACAACTGAAGCAGTGCTCGGGACTAGGAGATACGAAGGCAAAGAAGATACACTCTGCGTTGCATCAGCCGTTTCTGAAGAAAAATTCAAGAAAGAAGAATGAAGCAGAAATAACCGACGGCAAAGTTGTTGAAAGTTTAGACGAAGGTGTAAATGGCTAGTGGCTACATTTGAAAACCAAATTTTCATTACTGAATCGCTAATATATGTATAGATTAATTATACTGTTACTGATTATCCGGCTTAAAAGTTCTAGCTTGCATTGTTGCTTTTAGGTTTATTGTCTGCTTTTCAGATTTAGTTGTACAAATGCTATTTTAACAAATTTCAACTACAGCTTCAGTCCTAAAAGAGACGATAAACAATCCAGCAACTGGAGTTTCATTCGAAATAATGGCTCCCCCTCATCAAAATTCATCATATTCTACACACGTACCAATTAGCTCCGAAGTGCTGAACGATCTATGCAGTCGATTTATAGTGAACCACGATGCAGCGTCGAAAGGAACTGCTGGGTCGACCAAGTTGTGCTACCAGTTGGAGCTGGCCTACTGGTTCTACATTGACTTCGAGCGCACAGACAACCCCAGCCTCCCCTCAGTGTCATTCTCCGAGTTCTCCTTCCAAGTATTATCTCACGTAGCCTCTCTCAAACACCTCGCCAATAATGTAAGTACGAATTTGCACAATACTCTTGTGCCGTTAACTCGTATTTTTTTCAGATGATTTTTCTGCCTTCAAATTTTTTTCATTTGAAGCTCAGTTGCTGATAGGAAAGCAAATTACGCTCTCCAAAAGGGTACAAACGGCGTGAAAAAACTTCGTTTCGAAAAAGGATTTTAATTTTAGTTTTCACCTCGAGCGGTATAAAAAACTATATCCATTGACCCAGTTTTCTCTAATTGGCGTTAGTTATACAAAAAATGACAATCATATATTCTTGAAATTTTAAGAGCTACAGGGTGATAAACTTTTCCGTTGAATTCAAAAGTTGATAGAAAATCAATTATATTTTTCAGCTTCCCTGAGTTCATTAAAACTTCCAATGGTCTGTTGGCTTCTTATCAAATAATAGTACTAGTCTTTTACAGTAAAGATTATGACGACCCTAATGTGTCGGGTTTTGTGTTTTTCGGGGGTTATAATAGGAAAATTTGAGATATCGGCAAGATCACTTCTATTTGAAGTCATCCTAAGTGTACTAACTGTAAATTGTTTTCGAAACGAATATATCATTTATTATTACTATTCTGGAGGCGCGAAAGAGTCAGGATTCCCATTCGGTTTCGCTTCCGCTCGTTACCAGTTGCAAAATCACTGTTCATGTTTTAGCAGGTATTGAAGTCAAGTAGACAAATTAGACATTTTAGGGCGTAGATCTTAAGGTAAATTATTTCCCCAGCCAAACGCGACGTAGATTTGTCCTTGCCATTGGCATCTGCATGATTGAATGTCAGCGCAGCACCCTTATCATCTATTTGAAATTAGAGAATGTATGCTTAGAACGATGATGAGCATCTCTTTTTTTCTAGGATGTTTTGTTATATTTTGCCGTTTGTTTTGTCAGGTGGATGTGTTGATGAAGGAATGGCGGCAGTTCAAATCCCAAGTACCTACTTATGGCTGCATCATTCTCGACACCAGCTGCAAGTTCTGTCTGCTAGTGCATGGATTCTCCAGCAGCAACTCGTGGAGTTTTCCCAAGGGCAAAGTGAACGAAGGGGAGACACCCCAACAGTGTGCACTCAGAGAGGTCAGTTTTTTCGTAGGCAGGGCGGCTAAATGGTTTCTTGAAAAAGCAAAAGTAGTTTTTGCTCGCTTTCTGGTAGCTTGTCATCTTGAAGTTACTTTTTTCACCTTTGCCGTCTAAACGGCTCCTTATTTGGTACTACTTTTGTAACACTCATTTTTTGAGGATTGAATCTTGAAACTTTCTAAAGGCGCTTTCCAAAATTTTCTTTAAAAAGAGAAAATCTTTATACCTCTCCATGCATCAATTTTTCTTTAAAACAGCTGACGAAGTACATCAAAACATGTTTGAAATGAGACTCAGTGAGGCAGACATCGGGATTTTTGTCAGTCAATACTGCAGTCTGACAAACAGTGCATGTAGATATACGAGGAATAATTCTTTAGAAAATTAATTCACTATGAAGAAAAACATTTGCGAAAACTTCTATCTATGACTTTTTCAACCAGTTTGTTCAATGCAAGAAATTGTCAGAATCAGCTTAACAATTTAGAATTGAGTGTGTCCTTAACACCTACTAGAAGTTAATCCGATTTGTGAAAAATCTTAACGGTTATTGCTCCTCTGAAATTTGTCATTTGAAAAAATTATTATGAATCAATATAATAGTGCTGATTTAAATTATCCGGCTAAAACGAACAAAACTCGCAGCTTCATACGCGTTTTTCCCAAATTGGTTTTAGATCAGACAAAAAGTGAACAGAACAAAATTTGATCAGAATTTCACCAGAAATAATGTGATGCATTTTGTTTTGCAAAATTCTTATCAATTATTTTGGTAGTCTCAGCGTAATTCTTGATTAAATCAAAAAACCCAAACTGACCCATTTGGGTTTTATTTAATCAAGAATTAAGCTGAAACACCAAAATAATTGAAGGGAAGCTATATCAAAAGAAGCCTCTTACACAGGTCAACAAAGTTCTAGAAGGATGAAAATCACCAAGAATCTGTAAAAGAGAATATGTTTTTGCTTTATAATAAAATTTCGTTTTAAGAGTCGATGAACGTAGTTCAACTCTTTTAAAGGTCGCGATGATTTTTTGTTTTTTTTTCCAGGAAAAGTCCTAAAGTTTATTCAGATTCTAATTTACTTCTTCGAGGTTTGAATTTTGATTTCTTTTCAAGTTCAGCTCGTTTTTTTTAAAGCAAACTCCCTGATCGAACAGCAAAAAAAAGTTAAGTTCACGAAAAACGTGATCGACTTCTGATTTCGAAAGTGCAGATTAATTTTCAGATTTCACAGCGAAATATAATTTTCTTTTTTTGATCCACTTTTCTCAAATTGGTCAATTTTATCAAAAAAGTGCCAATCTCAAAGTGTTCTAGAAAGTCAAAGTGCATCTATTTTTTTCGAAAGTTGAGTCTTTTCAAAAGAAACAAGACATCGTTTTTTGTTTGCTTAGGTTTATTGACTCTTTTCCAGCTGTCTGACGGCTAATATTACTAATTAATTTCTTTGCTTAATAATAAATTTCCAAGATTTTGTGCGAACTTTGGAGATTTTGTGTTCTTCTAAAACTTTTTGGGCTATGTGAGAGGCTTTTTTAATATCACGGTTTAATCAGTTAAGTTGCGCATTACGCAAAATAACTTGCACCATGATAGTTTTGGTGAAATTCTAAGCATTTTTTGTTTCACTTTTTGCCTTGTCTTAACCCGGTTTGAGAGAAACCAGTATAAATTATTCAATATTTTTTGTTTTGGTCGATTAATTTAAATCAGCACTGCAAGAACATGAACCTTCCATTCATAAATGGTTAATTATTTCGGGGTACTGGACTTGAAGACGACGTGAAATCAATTCGAATTGCAAAAATAGAGACTTAAAATATAAATTAGGAACAGAAAGAAAAAGATGGACTCAATATATGTTAATTGTTGTTGTTTTTTTTTTTTGCATATTTCATGCTATACAGCCTTATTTATGAAACAATTTGAGCGACAATGCATCTCATTCATGAAGGAACTCTTTGTTTTCAGAGGCCCGTCCATCATAATTGTACCGCTGATTAGTTCGATGATATAAAAAACTCCTGGTCAGCTTTAAATAATGAACAACTGCTGTTATTGTCCAAATTTTTGTAACCGTCATCAAGAACTAAATTATATGCATTTTGCAACACGTTCATTTGCCTGGAAATTTAAAAGTTCGACCTGGTCTTTCGGATTGAATTCCCGTCGGCCTGTTGTCAGTCGCATTTTGTGTTGTTTTTGCAAAATCAAACAAAGATCTTGATGCCATAAAGCGCAGTATTCAACCACGGATTCGATATAAATAGTGGACTTGCTGAAGTTTAAGAGTTCGATGTGTGAGGAGCATTTTAAGAAGTGGACTTGTTTATGCTTTAGGTGGAGGAGGAGGTTGGGATAGACTTCTCTGACAAAATTCGAGGCGACCACTACATCGACAAAGAACTGAGCGGGAGGAAAACGAGACTCTACTTTGTTACAGATGTGCCCTTCAAGACCCAATTCAGTCCCAAGTGTCGTGGCGAGATCAGAGACATCCGCTGGTTCCCTATCGACAGTCTGCCCAGGTACAAATCAGACCTCACTTGTGTACATGTACTTGGGATGCAATCAGTCCAATTCTTCATGGTAATTCCGTTCGTAGAAGATATTCTGATGTGGGTGAAAAAGTGGACCTCGGGCAAAATGTCTCCCCGAACTAATCATAATCATGTATACTCAACTACGCATTCGCCACACCATCCAAGTTCAAACACCCCCGAAAGGTTCTACGATAATCTTAGAGATAATCGAGCAAAACAGAGAAAAAATGCGCGAGAAAACCCACCGTCGGCGAATGGATCGCCTTCTTTGCCTGACCAAACTAAACGACGATCAGTTTCGAATTCAGACCCTTTCTACGAGAACGTGAAATCCAAGCCAGCTTCTACTGTTGGTAGTATAATTGCAACGTCAGCTAAGAAACATATCAGTCATTCTAAAGTGCCCGAAGACGGAGAGCCCACATACTCAAATACTTCGCAATTTCAGCCCATTAAAGAAAAAAGTGCACCGTCTTTCTTCGAACACCATTCGAAAACTTTGACTGACTTCAAGGTTGATTTGAAGCGGGTAATGATGGCATGGGATGGCTGGCCTTGAAACGATAGTGATGAATTTCTCCCAATAACAGCAAAGTAATAATTCTTTGGTGCTATTAATAGCTGCTATTCGAGTTCACATTTTCACATATTTTTCCGCAATTTGAATGGAAAGAGGCGGAACTTTTCATGCTTCATTGCTGTTTCAGCAAGGTGCATAATCAGGGGGTTATTGCCTCTACATTCTTAAGGCCTAAAAAGCTAAAAGTTGGTTTGATATTTGGTTCACCCCGTTGCAAAACCTTAGATTATCACACACCAGAATGCTGGTTGTGCGATATGAGGAATTCGACAACTTGATGACACTAAGTGTTTCTTATCACTCTTTCATGACATCCCTTTTGGCTGATCTACTTGAAAGTTTTTTTAAAGGTGAATTGACTGCCAATAAATGCTGATTTTTATGGGGGAACACGTTTTGTTACGGGAACTACATTGCTCGTAATTTGCTCCCATTTATGAAGTAGATCTGAGTTAATAATGGGCACTCGTTTTCTTGATTGAAACTTTTCACAGGAGGATATTATGCCTTGCGACGTGTTGCTAATCATTCTGAAGAGCGCAAGTAATAAACATATTTGACAAGTAATTACACTTGGGAGCTTTAGCGAGCGTTGTGTAATAATACGATTATTCTTTATTCCCCAATATAAGTCGCAAATATTGGTTCCGCTTTTGGAGCACCTTTGCAGTATTTGGTAGCATGTGCTTTGACACGGCAAGTGATAAGTTAGCACAGTTGATGCATTTTTGATTCATCAATTGAACCGAAAAAAAGCTGTTTGCTTCAAACGACAGTGCAATAATAAAAACTTGACATTTAATAAGTAATAAGTTAACGCATTTGATGCATCAAATGAACCGAGAAAAAAGCTGTTAGCTTTAAACAGTGCAATAATAAAAATTTCCTACTATATCTGACAATTTTTCTGAAACGCACAATTTATTCATAATTTGGCAGCATGCTTTCCAATTTATTACATGAAAAAGTAGTGTGGACGCCTTCAGTTTTGTATACTCCCAATTTTTGCGTGCAAATTTTTTGTCTATTCACATCTGTCCCACTTTTTTTGCATAGCATTGGCAATTTTTTAGCATATATAGCTGCTTTATTTTTGGCTAGTGTTATAAATTGTTAAGGGCTCGTCGCGCAGATGCGAGAACAGGGGACTCTAAATCTCTTGCTGAAACGATCGAATCCTCTGCAGCAAAATATTTTTTTCCTGAGTTTTTTTTTACTTTTTTATTTATTACTTTCTTTACATTTTTAGAGCTTCTTTTTTGTCGTTTTTCGCTGATTTTTTAAAGCGCAGCTTCTCTGTAAAAGCAATACGACTCTTAAATTTTGAGAAAACCGACGTTAGGACTCAATAAAACAAAAGAACTCCTTAGGAATTTGATAAGAGTAATGAACGTAGTGAAGACTCTTATATAGGTCTTGCTGATTTTTTCTCAAGAAAAGTCTTAAAAGTGTCAATTAACTACAGATGCGCATTCATACATATTAATGCACTTATGAATGCACTTTCATTTATTAAAGCAGTTTTTAAGTTCAATTGAAATTCATCTGTTGAAAGTGATGTAAATAGCACTGAAGTAGATCTGAGTTAATAATGGGCACTCGTTTTCTTGATTGAAACTTTTCACAGGAGGATATTATGCCTTGCGACGTGTTGCTAATCATTCTGAAGAGCGCAAGTAATAAACATATTTGACAAGTAATTACACTTGGGCGCTTTAGCGAGCGCTGTGTAATAATACGATTATTCTTTATTCCCCAATCTAAGTCGCAAATATTGGTTCCGCTTTTGGAGCACCCTTGCAGTATTTGGTAGCATTTGACACGACAAATGATAAGTTAGCACAGTTGATGCATTTTTGATTCATCAATTGAACCGAAAAAAAGCTGTTTGCTTCAAACGACAGTGCAATAATAAAAACTTGACTTTAAATTTGACATTCAGTAAGTAATAAGTTAACACATTTGATGCATCAAATGAACCGACAAAAAAGCTGTTAGCTTTAAACAGTGCAATAATAAAATTTTCCTACTATATCTGACAATTTTTCTGAAACGCACAATTTATTCATAATTTGGCAGCATGCTTTCCAATTTATTACATGGAAAACTAGTGTGGACGCCTTCAGTTTTGTATACTCCAATCTATTGTGTGCAAAATTTTTGTCTATTCACATCTGTCCCACTTTTGTTGCATAGCATTGGGAATTTTTTAGCATATTTAGCTGCTTTATGTTTGGCTAGTGTTACAAATTGTTAGGGGCTCGTCGCGCAGATGCGAGAACAGGGGACTCTATTTTCTCTAGTTGGGTTCATCTTATCGAAAAAGCGCCAATCATAAATTGTTCTAGAAATTCAAAGAGCTTAAAAGACATCTGTTGTTTCTTTGAAATTCGAAAGTGAGATTTTTTCAACAAAGTCAGTGTTTTTTTTGTTTACTTGCGTTCATTACTGTTTGCGTTCAGAGCCCCCGCTAGAACAGTAATACCGTTCTCGCAAATTGTCTCAAACATACCGGGACGATTGAAGTGCTCCGTGAATGTTAAACCCTTGTCAATTCACAACAGGCGCGGTAAAGAATTAACTAGGGGACACTGATAGAACTGTTATTGCTTGTTTGCTGTTGTTGGCTATCGCTTGTTTTCTGTTGATCTTGCAATTACGGCCGAGCTCGAGCTGTTTTGTTGCATTTGACTAATAATGAGATCATCGTTTTTTTTTTGTTTTTTAAAGGAGACATTGTGTCATTCAGAGCTTACTGGTCTGTTCAGAAGTCAAAGTCATTGATATAAGCGATTAGATAATATTGCTTCATGTGTTCTAGTGCGTACCGGGAAAAGAGAAACCTTTTTTTAGATCCATTGAGCTTCAGAAAACCACTGAAGTCATTGTTATGATACCCAAGACTAGATTTTGCTTGTTTTATAGACATTTGAGTTATTAATACTCAGGGTTTGAATGTTGAAAACTTTTTTCAAAATTTGTGAGCCGTTGTTTACCCTTGCGATAAGCAAGACTATTGCAATCGGGTTCTAGACTTTTTCCCCTAAACAACTTTGTTCATAGGACTCATTTTATATCTCCTGGACTCCTTCATCATTCATCTACTGACATGATCAATTTCTTCAAAATTAGAAGAATAAAACTACTATAGTTTAATTGGTAATTAGGTAAAGCCCGTTTCAGGTAACAATTATTTTTTCAAAAATTTTCGCAATGTTTTCTCGGTTTTGTGGTTTTCGTTCTATTTTCTGTCGGTTCATTTTCCGTTTTTTAAGCGCCTTATTTTAGTGATAGGGTTTTTGTTGGCTTACCTTCTAGAGCGTGTGCTTTTTTTCCAGTTTAAGCAGTGTTTTACTACAATTGACAGTTCAGTAATTTATAAATTTACCAAGTCTGATATTGGGTTATTTTCATTTTTTGTTCGTTTCTTAAATATTTAAATAGTTTCAGTTCATGTTCTATCGGCTCAGTCAACTTTTATTGCATAATTTCGAGGGCAAGTATATTCGCATGCGAGTATGTGTTTCAGATTGGATGGGTCGTAAAAATTTTCAAAACCCAATGAAGTTTTTTTATGAAACAGTTTTTTTTTGTTTTCGGCTCAAACATTCGACCAAAAAATTGTTGACGCTCGGAATTGATTTTCAGTTGTTTTTAGGCTGCTTGTGAACGTCTTTCTATGCAACCATGAAATTTTTGTAGCTGTTTTTTTCAAGTTATTTTTTGTTTTGTTTCAAGTAATTTTTTCAACTTATTTCTAGCTCCGCTTCGCCTCTGTGTAAGATATTTGGTTCAAAAGGTACCTTGCTTGAAAGCTTTTTTGACGCATTTTTTTTGAACTCCCATTTTTGTACAATGTGGTATACAGTTTAGTCATTTAAAAACAATGCACCTCGCCTCTCTAATTTTCAGGTAGAATTGGAATAGTTGGTAAAATTGCGCGTAAGTGAATTATAACAGTGAGCTCTATTGGCAATTCCTGCTTTTAACCACCTGTTAATTGTCCAATAACTGTTATACAAATTTTCTTGATCTATATTATATAACTAAATTTTTGTGAAATTTGTTTCTGTACTGCTTCACTTTGTTAACTTTATGCTTTGCTCTGATTTAAATATGATACATATGTAACCTGTGTTCTCCAAATTTGAAACTTTATTGAATCCAATTGAGTAGTTTTGCAAGTTTATGTTTTAAAAATTCAGCTTGTTCCATCTAAGTTAGATGCCAATGCATGGATCAAACCGCATTCATGCAAAATGGACGATAACGAATCAGCCTATTTAAAATTTGCGAATAGTTTGGACAATTAGCCCAAACTCTCAATCGTCGTTTCTTTGTCTATTGTCTAAAAATCCAAATTCATGTTGTAATATGTGAACTAAGTTGAACCTAGAAAACAAGTCTGTTAAATTATTAAAACAGAAAGTACTCTCTTTTCAGGGGTTGCAGGAATTTTTTGAGCCAAATTCGAAAAAAGGCGAAAAATATTTCGGTCAATTGTGAAACAAGACATGCTAAGCCTTTTCACTCCTAATTTTTTTGAGACGAAATGACTATGCAGAATGAGCTTATAAAATGCGATAATGGGAAATTTGTAGGAGACGTAAAGAGGTTGTCTTTGATACATCAGCTGCATCTTGTTGGCTAGTACCTAATTTTTAATGAGGCTTGAAAAAGTCCATAACTTGGACATGTTGGAATTTTCTGTTCGATCACTATCGAACTAGCAAGCGTAGTGTATCAGTACTAACTCGCAAATTAAAGTTCTCATTTGGATCCTTTTTGCTGTAATTACAATCTGTAGCGATGGAAGTAGCATAGCATCTGTTCTCTGCTTTATTTCTGCTTAGTATTTGCCGATCGTTAAGTGTTCGTGGCTGGGAGGGAAAGACGTGAGACTTCAAATCTCGAGGTCGCATGATCGACTCCGACACATAGCAAACTTTTTGCACAGCTAATCTTCTTGTGCAATAACATAATTTTGTTGGAAATTTTTATTTTTGTTAATGAAAATAGTCGGTATTTTAGGTCGTGGCTTATGCCTCAATTGTTGTCGACTTGGTTGGCGGCTCTTGGATGTTCAACGGTTCGATCTCAATCAGCTTACAAGCGTTTTCCACCAATTGAGTAATCCATAAGCATTGGACAGTGTCTTATAGAGAACGAGTATCATTTTGCTATTTCCCTTAAAAAACGTTTGATTAAATCTCTCGTTGACGCCGAGCTGATCCTCTAGCAGAATTAGTAAATCATTTCGTAAATTACTTTCTAGCAGAATCAATGTAAATCAACTGTTTGTACACTTTTAGATGTTGGTATTGGTTGGGATATAGATTTTGCGAAAGCCAATGTGTGAATCGCCCAATTAGATTTGAATTCCGTCGCTTTCAAAATGAAAGTCATTCATTTCTATTTTTAGATATTGGTATTGGTTGTTTTTATAAATCTTTAGATGGATATTGATTTGTGATAATTAAAGAGAATCACGGGGATGGTTAGCAGCTTGATTGGTGGTTGGTTTTTTGTATAGCTGCCAGTGAAATGTTTTTTACCTTCAGGAAGTACACTATTTTAAGCTTTCAGTGGTAAAACGAAATTCACAAGCTTTCAGTGGTAAAAAAAATTGAGCGTGGACTCTTTTTTGTCTTTTTGATGTTATGTGTTTTTGTTGGTTCTTGGTTGTTGTGGCGCTCTAGTTGTTGATGTGTTCGATTGAAGGGTTTGTGTAACATTCGCCCGGAAGATACATATCGACGGATAACAAAACTAAGTCTTAAGACGACTGGCTAGCGTCTAAACAGAGCTTTGCATGCTTTTCACCGTCTCTACCAAGCCAGTACTTTTCGGTGGTCTTTCCAACATCGGGTCGACAAAAACGTTACTGTTCTCCGGCTTCGACCAGAACGCTCAAATTAACTTAATTACATGCAAATAGTGAGCTCATGGCTGGGTCTCAGTATCCCCAGACCACGAGGTCACTCCTAAGAACAGGGCTACTACTTATTATATTACTATTGTTTTTGTTCAGTAGATAAAAATCATCATCTCCATCGAAGATGGATCAACCCTTTCCCCCAACTCCTAGCACCTCATCCTTGTCAAAACTAATCCGAATATCAATTAAATTCAAGTCAGGACATGACAGGATGCTAAAAGTTCACACGAGTCAATAAAAGTTTTCCGTCCCGAGACCCTTCCGGATTCTTGAATCCGGTGAATCAAGCCCGTTGATTTCGATTTCTTCCCAATCCGGAAGGCTGATTTCTTACCCTTCACCGTTGTTCGCAACGGCCTTGCAACTATTGTAGCAGCACAATAGTTGCAACTCGGAACGTTTTCTGCAATCTGCTGCTGTTTTTCTTATCACGATTGTCGTTGCTATCGTCAGCGCAACTAATGTTGTTGTGTTTCTTCTCTCGTTTCTTGTTAAAATGGCCGTTTCAGCATTTCTCAGAAATGTGACGTCATCATTCGAATTTTTGAAAGTTTAAAATACTAGAATATTCCAGCCCTCACCGTTTGGCTAAACGTTCCAATAACGCCCTTAGTTCTTAAAAACCACCAATCCGGAAGGCTTACTGCTAAAATTCCGAATTCTGCAGAGATTGCATTTTGGCCATTCTGGTCGAATGTCACATTGTTGAGATGAAGATGGGTTGGATTTGGTGAAAGAACAATGTTGACTGTAAAAACACCTGGATCTTTTCGAATACTTGCGCCTTGAGGTGCACGGTGTTGAACCAATCCTTTGAGGTGGCACCATCTGTGCTCTCGTGTTTCCTAATTAACAGGAGGGGCAGATGCAGATCAGAGTACCCCGGTTGCTTTCTATGCCAGTTGTGATTAGCAGAGGTTCCTTAAATGTGCCAGATCCTGTGGGAACAAAGTGACTGGCTCAATTCGATCTTATTGTAAAAACTCGAGCTAGCGCAGCATCTGATGACATCTGCAGAGATTTTACGATTTTTGGATCACGTAACATGTACATTATGTGAGCACCGCCACAGAAGCAATCTTACTGCGGTGATCTAGTTTTTCTAATGTTTCCTGCGACTGAGCAGATTTTCACACTTGAATTAAAAAAAAACAATAGAGTGACAATAGTTTTTTTATTTATCTTTTGAATGTCAATTATCTGTTCGAAGTTGAATTTCAATCTCAACTTTTCCTGACTGATTGTTCTGTCTAGTTTTAGGTGGTTTTGTTCCTGTTTAATATTTGGCACATGAGACGTCTTTTTGATTGGCACGTAGTTAGTTCGCCTCATTGAGCTATATATTTTTTGATTGGACTTCCAAAGTTTTCCAACTAACTTTTCCTGACTGATTGTTCTGTCTAGTTTTAGGTGGTTTTGTTCATGTTTAATATGTGGCACATGAGACGTCTTTTTGATTGGCATGTAGTTAGTTCGCCTCATTGAGCTATATATTTTTTTCGATTGGACTTCCAAAGTTTTCCAACTAACTTTTCGTGACTGATTCTTCTGTCTAGTTTTAGGTGGTTTTGTTCCGGTATAATCTTTAGAGCATCAGACGTCTTTTTGATTGGCATGTAGTTAGTTGTCCTCATTGAGCTATATTTTTTTTCGATTGGACTTCCAAAGTTTTCCAACTAACTTTTCCTGACTGATTGTTCTGTCTAGTTTTAAGTGGTTTTGTTTCTGTTTAATATTTGGCAAATCAGACGTCTTTTTGATTGGCATGTAGTTAGTTCGCCTCATTGAGCTATACATTTTTTTCGATTGGACCTCCAAAGTTTTCCAACTAACTTTTCCTGACTGATTGTTCTGTCTTATTTGTGATGGTTTTGTTCCTGTTTAATATGTGGCACATGAGACGTCTTTTTTATTGGCATGTAGTTAGTTCGCCTCATTGAGCAATATATTTTTTAATTGGACTTCCTGACTCATTGTTCTGTCTAGTTTTAAGTGGTTTTGTTCCTGTTTAATATTTGGAAAATCAGACGTCTTTTTGATTGGCATGTAGTTAGTTCGCCTCATTGAGCTATATATTTTTTTCGATTGGACTTCCAAAGTTTTCCAACTAACTTTTCCTGACTGATTGTTCTGTCTAATTTTAGGTGGTTTTGTTCCTGTTTAATATGTGGCACATGAGACGTCTTTTTTATTGGCATGTAGTTAGTTCGCCTCATTGAGCTATATTTTTTTTGATTGGACTTCTTAAGTTTTCCAACTAACTTTTCCTGACTGATTGTTCTGTCTAGTTTTAGGTGGTTTTGTTCATGTTTAATATGTGGAGCATCAGACGTCTTTTTGATTGGGATGTAGTTAGTTCGCCTCATTGAGCTATATTTTTTTCGATTGGACTTCCAAAGTTTTCCAACTAACTTTTCCTGACTGATTGTTCAGTCTAGTTTTAAGTGGTTTTGTTCCTGTTTAATATTTGGCAAATCAGACGCCTTTTTGATTGGCATGTAGTTAGTTCGCCTCATTGAGCTATATATTTTTTTTCGATTGGACTTCCAAATTTTTCCAACTAACTTTTCGTGACTGATTCTTCTGTCTAGTTTTAGGTGGTTTTGTTCCGGTGTAATCTTTGGAGCATCAGACGTCTTTTTGATTGGCATGTAGTTAGTTCGCCTCATTGAGCTATATTTTTTTTCGATTTGACTTCCAAAGTTTTCCAACTAACTTTTCCTGACTGTTTGTTCTGTCTAGTTTTAAGTGGTTTTGTTCCTGTTTAATATTTGGCAAATCAGACGTCTTTGTGATTGGCATGTAGTTAGTTCGCCTCATTGAGCTATATTTTTTTTCGATTGGACTTCCAAAGTTTTCCAACTAACTTTTCCTGACTGTTTGTTCTGTCTAGTTTTAAGTGGTCTTGTTCCTGTTTATTATTTGGCAAATCAGACGTCTTTTTGATTGGCATGTAGTTAGTTCGCCTCATTGAGCTATATATTTTTTTCGATTGGACTTCCAAAGTTTTCCAACTAACTTATCGTGACTGATTGTTCTGTCTAGTTTTAAGTGGTTTTGTTCCTGTTAAATTTTTGGCAAATCAGACGTCTTTTTGATTGGCATGTAGTTAGTTCGCCCCTGTGAGCTATATTTTTTTCGATTGGACTTACAAAGTTTTCCAACTAACCTTTCCTGACTGATTGTTCAGTCTAGTTTTAGGTGGTTTTGTTCCGGTGTAATCTTTAGAGCATCAGACGTCTTTTTGATTGGCATGTAGTTAGTTCGCCTCATTGAGCTATATATTTTTTTCGATTGGACTTCCAAAGTTTTCCAACTAACTATTACTGACTGATTGTTCTGTCTAATTTTAGGTGGTTTTGTTCCTGATTAATATGTGGCACATGACACGTCTTTTTTATTGGCATGTAGTTAGTTCGCCTCATTGAGCTATATTTTTTTTGATTGGACTTCCTAAGTTTTCCAACTAACTTTTCCTGACTGATTGTTCTGTCTAGTTTTAGGTGGTTTTGTTCCGGTGAAATCTTTGGAGCATCAGACGTCTTTTTGGTTGGGATGTAGTTTGCTCGCCTCATTGAGCTATATTTTTTTTCGATTGGACTTCCAAAGTTTTCCAACTAACTTTTCCTGACTGATTGTTCAGTCTAGTTTTAAGTGGTTTTGTTCCTGTTTAATTTTTGGCAAATCAGACGCCTTTTTGATTGGCATGTAGTTAGTTCGCCTCATTGAGCTATATATTTTTTTTTCGATTGGACTTCCAAAGTTTTCCAACTAACTTTTCGTGACTGAGTCTTCTGTCTAGTTTTAGGTGGTTTTGTTCCGGTGTAATCTTTGGAGCATCAGACGTCTTTTTGATTGGCATGTAGTTAGTTCGCCTCATTGAGCTATATTTTTTTTCGATTGGACTTCCAAAGTTTTCCAACTAACTTTTCCTGACTGTTTGTTCTGTCTAGTTTTAAGTGGTTTTGTTCCTGTTTAATATTTGGCAAATCAGACGTTTTTTTGATTGGCATGTAGTTAGTTCGCCTCATTGAGCTATATATTTTTTTCGATTGGACTTCCAAAGTTTTCCAACTAACTTTTCGTGACTGATTGTTCTGTCTAGTTTTAAGTGGTTTTGTTCCTGTTAAGTTTTTGGCAAATCAGACGTCTTTTTGATTGGCATGTAATTAGTTCGCCCCTGTGAGCTATAATTTTTCGATTGGACTTCCAAAGTTTTCCAACTAACTTTTCCTGACTGAATATTCAGTCTAGTTTTAGGTGGTTTTGTTCCGGTGTAATCTTTGGAGCATCAGACGTCTTTTTGATTGGCATGTAGTCAGTTCGCCTCATTGAGCTATATTTTTTTTTCGATTGGTTTTCCAAAGTTTTCCAACTAACTTTTCCTGACTGATTGATCTGTCTAGTTTTAAGTGGTTTTGTTCCTGTTTAATATTTGGCAAATCAGACGTCTTTTTGATTGGCATGTAGTTAGTTCGCCTCATTGAGCTATATATTTTTTTCGATTGGACTTCCAAAGTTTTCCAACTAACTTTTCGTGACTGATTGTTTTGTCTAGTTTTAAATGGTTTTGTTCCTGTTTAATATTTGGCAAATCAGACGTCTTTTTGATTGGCATGTAGTTAGTTCGCCTCTGTGAGCTATATTTTTTTTCGATTGGACTTCCAAAGTTTTCCAACTAACTTTTCCTGACTGATTGTTCTGTCTAGTTTTAGGTGGTTTTGTTCCTATTTAATAATTGGCACATCAGACGTCTTTTTGATTGGCATGTAGTTAGTTCGCCTCATTGAGCTTTTTTTGGACTTCCAAAGTTTTCCAAATGAAATTCATCTAAATTTTTAAAATCATCTGTTATTGTTTTTATTCCAAAGAATTTTTCTAATACCATTAAAAAGTTAGTTAAAGTGGTTGCTTGAAAATGCAGTTTCAAAGTTGTCTTTATGCTCTGTTTTTGAATTTTCATTTTATGCTTTTGCTGAATTTTTTGGCGACCCTGGGATTGTTTTGCTAGGTGGGTATTGATTTTATCAGAATGTGCAGTGCTGATATTACAAATTAAAGCAGAAGTGATTGAATTAAAAAATTTTTGGCTGACAAATTTCCCCTCTTTTTTGCATCAAATATGGTATAATTCAGGTTTTCATGTGGAGATCAAGAATGAAAATTTTTTGTGATTGATTATCGCTTTGTAATATATCAATTTTTGTTTTAATGTGTTTTTCATTCATCATAGATTTTTTGCTTACTTAGTGGATGTAACTGATTCGTGTTTCAGGTTTCTAGGAAATTAAAAAGGCCAAAGTTAGTTTGTGATGCTTGTTTACTGATTATGATTTTTTCTGTATCACAAATGTCGCGATGCTTTATGTCGTCTTTTTGGTTAAACTGTTTTCAGTTTGCTTTTTCTTCTTTTTGCTTGCTTGCTTTCTAGAGCTTGGATCACATGTGAGAATTTTAAACCATAATTGAACAGCATATGATTTGAATATGAAACTTTTGAAGACCTTGTTTTTTGAATTTTTTGTCGACTTTGTGGCTTTTATCATTTTATTTCCTATAGCTTGAAATGCTATGTTTTTATGTTGAATTGCAAGAGCTGTGAAGCTACGCTTCGCCTCTCTGCTTACGGCCTCCTTCAATTCCGCGGTCTCCAGTGTTCCGGATATTTTTTTGCAAAAGAAGTCCCTTTTACTTTTTCCACTGCTATTTATGCATTAAAAAACACTGCGCTATTGATTCTATTTTTGTGATGCAATTCTCAGCTTCGCCTCTGTGTTACTAAAAGTGTAATTGCGAAAAATTTTAAATACTATTCTATAATATTTATTACTAGACTAGATTTAGCACTATTTGATGCACGATATACGAGTTTATAAGGCATAGGAGGGATCATAACTCCATTCATCCAGGGGTGGATGTGAGGGGGGGGGGGGGGGGTGGATATCTCAAAATAGTACGGAGGGGTCCCCTTTTGTACTATTTTGAGATATCCATTTCTGCTATTTTTTCAAAGGCGCCAATATTTACAAATTTTCCAAAATGCCTAAAACGCCTATTGTGGCCTGTTTTTTTTTCAAATTTGTGCCTGCGTGCCAATACATAATCTTTTTACTGCTTTGAAGGAGCTTGGAAAATCAATTCGGTCGACCTAAAAAAAAGACAATTTTCGAAAAAAAAATTTGAAAATCCGCCCCCTCCCCCCTCGAGAAAATCCTGGATCCGCCCCTGCATTCAACAGTAAGAGTTGAGCCGACTACTAGTGGAATTTATGTGTGTTTAAGTCTATTTATCTACAAGTTTCAGTGAATAATTGAGTCCTTCATTGTTGTCCCAAAACTCACCCCTTGGGCCCTCAAACCGCAAACAGAACGAACATTTATCCATATCCGCCGAGGTCATGAACTCATTTTGGAATATGAACCGGTCCACCGGTACTGTATGATGAGAAAGGTCATTATGCGTCACACTTGCACTGTAATGTGACTTGATCTCGTGGTACGTGCTCCAATTGTTGAATGAAAATCGCAGCCACACCTCCTTTTCGAAACTCAAGTTGACCACCAGAATTGAACCGCTGACTTGGAATCCGTTGATGGCCAGTGACTCCAGTTGTATATTGTGCTCTGAAGCTTTCTTAACTAGAGCAGCATTGTTGGGAGACAAGAAAAATAGAGGCAGCCAGGTCTTCTCTACTTTTCTAGCCCGATTATTGTTGTCGTAGCTGTTGGAATTATAGTTGAAAAAATAATCAGAAGAGTCCAACGCATCGAAATTGATTTTGGGATTAGGATCGTAAAATTTGATTCTCAGCAATTTAGAACCACATGCATCGGCAAAGCGGACGCTTTTTGCTGTTTTGCGTTTGGTTTTCTGTTGATTAGGTTGGCTAGTCTTGGATTTGTTGGACTCATTGGTTTTGGGTCTTTCAATTATTTTGTCTTTTTGAATATTCTGAAGTGTCGCGTGTTCGGTTTTAGTGTAAGTCGGATTAGCGGTATCTTTTTTGCGGTCTGAATTTAGCTGCAAATTTATAATTTCATCGAGCAAGTCCTGTAGGAAAAATAGACTATCAGACGTTTCACTTCTTGACTTATTTGATAATATGGCATCATCGCTGGAATAGTTTGCGTCTGTAGTTGCGCTTTTCTGAAATGAAAATTTGACATTGAATTGAAATTGGTTTTCACATATCATCAAACCTAATCTAGATGGCAGTAGGCTAACAAGCCGGAGGGCCAACAAGACGAAAAAAAATTATTTACCATCCAAAAATCCGAAAATGAAGATAAACGGTCCTTAAAGGCAGAAAACTTGAAAAAGTGTGTATTGTTGAAAATCGCCGATATGATCTAAATACGTAAGAGAAAGCCAAATAAAAGGTAGGGCGAAAATTCGTAACAGGCGACAGTTCGTAACAGGCGACAATTCGTAACATGCGACAATTCGTAACAAGGCATTGCCTTTCGCTCCCCTGCGCTTACATCCGGCACGAGAGGAATACTGCGCGTGAATCAGTATTCCCCGCCTAATCTACTGTTGCGAATTATCGGTTGTTACGAAATGTCGCCTGTTACGAATTGTCGCCTGTTACGAATTGTCGCCTCACGCAACTAAAATTTTATTCTTGTTTTTTTTTGGTTTCATCAGTGTCAAGAAAAAAGGCCGAAAAATAGTGACTGAAATGGTGCACTCTCATCACAAGACGACGAGCAAGCACTATTTTCGCTATTTCTTTTTTTTCTGTTTATACGTTAATGCTATAATTATACGCTATGCCTTCATACCATCAGTAGGCTGTTCTTAGGTTCCGATTGTGAATTTATGTCTTACCCCCTCTTTGTTGGCCGCTGGTTCATTTTCTTTTTCATCCGTGCTCTTGTCCTCTGTTTCCGCGTCCAGCTTTTGTTTCGCATTCAGCAGCGAGTCAAGTGAAGCCGAAATCGTTTTTGCCAATGAGCCTCTGTCTATTGAACAGAGCTCCTCCCCTATTTTGAACATGCACAGCTCAATCGGAGAACTCAGGGGTCGTTGTCGAGCCCCCTTCCGAACACTGCCACTGCGCCGTCGCACCTGTAAGTTTTTTTTTATCATAAAAATATTGCATTCTTTTTCTGGGTGATGTTTAAATTTAATGCTCATTTATTATTTTCTGTATATTCCTTTCTAAGTTAATCTCTCCCATTTGAATTGTAGCTTATTATGCCCGTCGAGAGTATAGATTTTGATAGTTTTTTTTGGATTACCGGAAAAGTATGCAATCGCTAAATTTCTTTTTAACTAGCAACTAGTAATTAAAAGAATTTTGTTTGTATAGCCTAGATGTGTAGGCTTTTTGTAATCCCAAGAACCTCTCGTCATCTAGTGCCAATTTTATTGCTATTAATTGTAAAATAAAGTCCATATAAGAATTAATCGTATCAACGAGGGCATATATCGGAGCCCCCAAATTGGTAGAAGCATTCCAGTCAAATAGTGAGGCATTAGAAGTGATTGCCTGAAATTATTCATTGCTTACTTGTTGAGTGCATGAGTCGTCGAAAGACCACGAGCTCTGATCGGCTGAGTTGGCATTTGACTCTTCCGTTCGGATCAGCATGTCGTCGACTGTTGAAAAATGAGCTCCAGATTGGGATTGGACATTTTGCCACTGGCCAAACTCCCAGTCGTGCATGCTGTAGCTTCCATGAATAGCCCTGGTAGCCATTTCTTGGAACTCAATTAGGCAGTGTGTGTAAATGATTTAATTGGTTGGTGAATTAAGTGAATTGGTTGAATTAGTTGATCACGGAATTCAATTCCAACTGATTATTGAAAGGTAAAGGTGAAGTCGAATTCACTTCGCAGATTTTGCTCAATTGTTTTCAAATGTTTGAACAAATTGATTTTTTCATGCGATATATGATCAAATGTCTTCTATTAAGCAAATGCATGTGCAGCTACTGCAGATGAATATAAAACTGATGGTATAGTCAATTATGGTATTTGAAGCTACAAAAGTAATATAAAATCAATTTTGTAATATTTAACAGTTCTTATAGAAAGAAGAACGAGAAAGAAGTACTATGAACGTTGGTATGAAACCACAGAAAAATAACAAACTTTTGCGGTTTTTGACTTCTTAATTTTTGAATATCTCAGTAGGACTATGGTGATTGAAAGAAAGAATTGAATGCAAATCAAAAAGCTATCAATTTGAGCGAATATCGACTTCAATTTGATATTTAAAAACGATTATCTGCTGTGAAACGCTATCTTTTCTGTCTGCGTCAATATATTTTTTAAATAAATTTCAAGTCCTTCGGTCAAATAGGTTTCTTTTTCTCGTGGTTTTTGCAGGAACAATGATTTCGTGATCCAACTGAATTTATTCAGGAAAGGTCAATTTTGGTATTAATTTATAATTTGAAGAGATTTTCTGTTTTTACTAATTGAAACCCTTAATCCTTGAGACGTCAATTGAAAAATTAAATATGTCTTGCTGTCAATCAAAGGGCTAGATTGCTAGTCGAGTTTGAGTTTACTTTTGAGGGCGGAATGGTCCGATTTGCAATCTCTCGAAGAGTAGAGGTAAATAAACGGGCTGGATTAAAAGATCGATCGGGATTGGGTTTTCTGCACGTGAGCTGGCTGGTTTGTTGCAGAATTTATTTACAGTTGGTTGTTCAACTCAATCAAAGGTGTAGTTATTAGAATATCTCATTAGGGAGGATTAGTTATCTCTGAACACTAGTTGACCAAACACTGTTCAATGTGTCTTTTCACTCGATAAGGGGGGGGGGGGATAACTTGCACGCAGTCGTACGTGTCATTTGAGCTTCGGACTGTCTGAGAGTGGCGAAAATTAAATAAACTTACCCCTAACGCATTTCATATTTGGAAACTGTTTGAAGGGCGATTGACCAGCGGAGTATTTTTGTATCAACAAGTACATGGAAATTACAACTGGCTAAGTGGTTGATATTTTGATATTGAAGTTGCATTTCTGCCAGCGCATATTGGCCAAATTTGGTAGTATCTGGTCTGGTTTGGATCTCGTGAAGAGAACTCGTTATATACTAATAGCTGCTTATCTTCCAAATGGCGGCCTAAATAGAATAGCAAGAGAGGTAAAGGTGATTAGAAATGGCGCCAGTTGGTTCGCTGAACTGGAAGTGGTAGATCGGATCAGGTCGGGCTAGGGGAACTTATTGGAGAACACACGGAGTTCGCTGAACTGGAAGTGGTAGATCGGATCAGGTCGGGCTAGGGGAACTTATTGGAGAACACACGGAGTAGTTCAATTTGGGTAGTCTAGGAACAAGAATAAGGTTTAACAATGAGGCTAGTGACGTGATAACCCTACCCACCCGTGGATGAAATGGTGATTCTATCTACCCTGTCCTATAATTTAACGCAGCAGAAAATATTCGTTTCGCTCCAACTGGGCGCCGCTTACGATTTGAAAGAATGCTGTGAAAGGTAAAGGTAAAATTCAATACAGGGAAATAAAAAAGGAAAACGCTATTCAGAGAAAAAGAAATAAAAGTACACGCAGATATATTTTACAGCCCAATAGACCGTGCATTTGAGAAATTACCTTTTCAGTTTGATGTAAATTTTTCGGACAATGGTTGCTTTGTTATTTTCCGCATTAGTGAAGTGAACATCCGACATACGGATTTACCACAAAGCGCCATATCTTGAACCCGAAATTACATCAGAGTAGTGTGAATTACAGCTGAATTACGTAATAATTGTATAACAACAGTAACAATCTGTTATCATGTTGCTTCACAAAATTAATTTTTGGCTCGTTGGTCTGATTTTTTTCCATTCCTTGGCCCTTCGGCTTGTTGGCCTTCTACTATCCGATAGGATTAGAGGGAATGGACGCTGATTGGTTGAATGCAAATGCGATTGTAATTTTTTGTGAAGTAACTGTCAAGGAAAGGATTAAATTTGATTAAAACTTCCTGTCGCAGCTCAGACTAAGTTCATTCACTCTAGCTATTCAAGTGACGTAAAAGGACTGCTTTACCCTCAGTAAAATGTTACAGACAAAGAAGAAGTGATTATTTTTGTGGGTACATTGTTTATTAGATTTCAATAAGTCTTTTGTTAAGACTGCTTCAATGCTACGAAGGCTATTGGATAATGAGAAATTTTCCTTGTTTGGTTGCCTTATGCTTTTTTAGTGGGGTGAGCAGGATTGTTTGGACTTTTTTGTACTACTCTTAGCTTTCTAATTCATCGAGATGACTTGGTTGATTCTTTCGATTCAATTCGCAAGACTGAGGCAACCTTTCCCAAAATTATTTTTTCGATTTCCCAGAGGAATAAGCTTTTGATCCTGTTTTCATAAATTGTGTAAATTTGATCAAAAAAGTGTCAATAGTGAGTTGGTCTTGAAGTTCAAAGAACTTTGAGGCCATATATTTTCCCCATTAAAAAAAAACCGTCAGTAGATTTTTTTCGGTTTCCTAGTGTCCATTGACTTCTCCAATTGTTTGTTTGCTACGAATCAAAACGATTTGATGCAGCGCGACTGCAATTTGAACCCGCAATCATGATTGATGGGCACAATCACTACCAATGCACCACAGCGTTGGTCTCATGTTTTCTGTGGGAACAAGTTTCAATTACTTCAGATTGCAATTTTTAGGCTGAAATTGTTTCGAGTTGGTTTGAAGGTTTATTCAGAAAAAAAATTTTTATCATTTTTTTTGTACTCCTTTTCAGGTCTGTCTTTTTTTTCTGAAAAAAAAACAATTAAAAATGAGGCATGTTTTTCTCGGGTTTGTGCATTTTATTGCATGCAATAAGTTGACCTCTAATTAAAAAATATTTTTGAGTTCAAATAAATGTCATTTGATAAAAGGAAGGCAAATAACGCTCTCCACTTAGAAAAAGGAAATGGTGTGAAAAAATGTGAACGTCGTCTAGCTTCGAATGTGGAATTTAGTTATTAGATTTCCCAGCGGAATAATTTTTTTCTTTTTCAACCGGTTTTCTGAAGCTGGGTCAACTTTTCCGTAAAAGTGACAATCATTCTGGAATTTCAAAGATTCTGGAATTTCAAAGAGCTTTGACATTGTAATTTTTCTTCAAAATTCAAAAATTGAAAAAAAATATTCAAAAAATTAGTCGGTATTTTTTTCTTTTCTTGAGGTAGTTGAATCTTTGATTGTCTGTTTGTCTGTTTTTTTGTAAAATTCTCTGGTGGTTTTTCGTATCTAGCTATTTGGGTTTTAATTTTTCGTCTGGGCGTTGGAGAAGCGTATAACAAGTACCTTGTGGAGCGTTATGTTTTTGTAGTTGTTTATCGCGTTTTTGTAAACCAATTTTCATACGCCAAATACGTATTTTTTTATGTCATAGAAAAAACGTTGAAACGTGGCTTGTTATTTTTGAAGTAATTCAAAGAATGCTTTTAGACTATCAAGTGTGGTAATCATTCAAAGCCTATTCAATCGTGATTGTGATTCTTAAAAAATCAAGGGAATTGATCTGAATTTTAATAAAACTACTTGTAAAAATCTCTGTAAATCCTTAAATCATGCATGCTCAAAAATTAATTTTGATAATTTTAACCGTATTTAAACATCTAATTATTTTTTTTGTGGTGAACTTTTTACTTCAATCATTCTTGAGGCTTGATACCCAAGAAAGCAGATGTACCGAATAACAAAATTTTTGGAAAACAAGCAATTAATTTTTTTTGAATTTTAGCATTTATCACATCTGGCGTTGTTATTTTGACTTTTTTGAAATTTTTAAATTCAATGTTTTTTTGCTTGGAAAGTGACCCAATTTTATGAGACTTTGACGAGAACATTAGAGTTAGTTGAAATTTCCTATAGTGGATGACAAAATTTGAGCCAATTTTGTTGCGCATTTGAGCCATTAGTGTTCTTCCATAGGATGGTTGACAGCAAATGTTCTCATTTGGTACAAGTGACAAAAGTTGCTACTTGGTGTTATGATCGGCGGAATTTGCCGTATTTTAGCTTGAATCGTATCAACAATTTGAGGTCTTGGTTTCATTGTTGAAGACTCAAATCCGATTGGTATGTTTACTCCCAGTAGCGTGCAGAAGGGAGGGGATTACGACGGCCCCTCTTCCTTCCTCAATTCTTCCTCTCCTTCTCAATTTTTGTAATTCGGCCGTCCCTTTAGCATAGATTTCTGACAGCCATTTCTAGCTGGTTATCCCTAAAAACGCGGGCCAGAAAAAACGCAATTTTTGGTCGAAGATTTCCAAGAAGTGCTCAAAAATTGCATTTTCAATAAATTTTGCGTACGGCGCAGAAAGTTTTTGCCAATGGTTTGGACAGAGCTCCAAAAAACCGAAAGGATTCACCACAACAAGGTCAACAAAGTTCTTTTTTAAAACCACCCGATGAATTTGATGTCTTTTTGAGAAATAAAAAGAAAATTTGTCCACCTTGCGTTTGCGTATGATTTTTTTTGTGCCTTAAAAGCCTACAAAAGTCTAAGGACTTTTTCGGCAGACTATTGAGAAAATATATTTAACTTCGGCTATTGTGGCTTTTTTAAAAAAAGTGTTGGATTGTAAAATGCATGCAAAGCTAATGGCCAGGGATGGACAGTTAGGGGAGCCGTATGTATCTATGATAAGCCGTTGATACTGTCGCTAAACCACATCGAAAAAGCCTCTGAACGGGATCCAAAAAAGCCGCTGAAAATAACCTCCCCTCCTCTCCCTTACTTTGGATATCTTAGGTGTTGTCAGCGACATTTGCCTTACAAATTTTCGTACCTGTTAGCTTTCAAATTCGTTAAAAAACGCCCCCATCAAAATGCAGTTTAAGTGATATATTTAACATTCTGAAGGTGAAATGGTCTGGCGTGATCAAGATATCAGGTTCGCTTATTCGAGCTGTTATCAGTGTTTATTGACACTCTTAGTCACAACCAACCTAAGTTCGATTGAGGCTGATTAGAACCCTAATTTGTCTTTTTATCATCAATAAGATCACCGAAATTTATTAACTCCCCCTCCTATGGCACATGATACATGGAGTAACACAATACCCCCCTCTTTCTTTGTAGTAATGGATAGGTTAAGCATAGATAAGATCTGATAATAGTGATCTATTGCTGCAAGAGAGTTAAAGGACTCCTATCAAATGCTTAGGATTGGGCGCCTCCATTGAGTATAACCTAAATAACCAATAAAAATTAGTGCAGCTGAACTGTTTGATTGCCAAGTACAAATCTATGGTCCGATGGTCTAAACTACGGCAGGTGTGTCATTCGTATTTAGTTTGGGTCAATATTCCAACCATTTAAGTGAGATAAACCAACTGCATTGTGAGTGAGACCGACAAATTTGTTGCGTTTGAACTATAACTATTTGGCTGTATTTCGATTAACTAAAACTGATTGGTTGTGTTTCGTTCGATTTTGTCAATTACCGATAAGAATTTTCTTCTCAATATCTGACATGATTTGGTTGAAAGTCATATCTCTGATCTCAAAGGTACAGTATCAGTATAAAGAAGTGCAGAATTTCCTTTTTCAATGACTATCACAGATGGCTGTCATTTTCTCTGTTTCCCATTTTGGTAATCAAATATGATTTTTCAGATTATTTGATTGATATCGTCTTATTCGAAATCAGGAACCAACGCAACCTAGAATTCAATTCACAAACAACCCAAGGCAACCTCGATTCCCGAAACAATCAACAACCATTTACACGCCTGCAAAAAGTGTGCCTTAGCTTTTACCAGTCACAGGTAAGGCCAAAATAATCAACAAGCAGTGCGGTTCAGTTCTTTTTAAGAACACATTTCGCTCAAATGCGTGTTATCGAGTCGGAAGACAGACTTATCCAGGCAGGAACTGGTTAAACAGAATCGACTAATACATTTTTAAGCAGAATCGATTAATACAATTTAAAACAATCGACTAATACATTTTTAAACAGAATCGATTAATAGATTTTTAAACAGAATCGACTAAAACATTTTAAAACAAAATCGACTAATATATTTTTAAACAGAATCGATTAATACAATTTGAAACTATTCGGGCTCGACCAGGACATGTACTTTGTTGCAACGCCAGCCAATTTTCTGCATATCAAAGGTTTCAGACGCCGTTTATTTTCTTTTTTTTTGTCGGCAGACTTACCACCTCACGGACTGAATAAAAACTAACTGGCCATTTTTTTCTCAAGCATTGACATTAATGTAGTTAATCGAGTTCCAGGACCATTTGCAGATTTTTATTCTGAAATTTTTTAACCTTGCGTTTTCGTTTTACTTAAACCACGAGTTAAGCGAATACAATTAGCCTTTTTGTTCCAACCGTTGAAAAGGGGGATGAACTTTGGATTTTGGTTGTTTTACTTTTTTCTTTTTTTTCCACAGAAAATCAGGTACTTAAAATAATCATTGCAATGGGTCGAGTGGTATATCATATTAAAGCCCTTTCAACCATGATTCAAACAAAATTTTAAAAAGTTCAAAAAGTTTCCTAGTGTCGAGAAAAATTGGTTTCGAATTTTTTAGGTTCAGTCTAACTTCGATTGAGCAAAGCGAGCGATTCACGTTCGTTATCTAGAAATTTAAGACAAAGAAAACTAAATTTTAGTAAAACGAAAAGAAAACTGTATAGCGCTTTCCAGGCAAAAGTTCAGCTTAATTTAGCGCTACCTTGGCTCATCACACCGCTTACAAGCAACGACGTCAATTTGAATTTTTTTTTTTAGTTTTTCTATGAAAATGGTCGGAGCATTCTGTGCTACTTGCAAGGAATCGGCTATCCTTGTTTTCGTCAAAAATTCTTCAAAAAATCAGCTAGTTTTGTTAAATTTCTTGAGTTAATTGACTTTTTTCCAACGGTCTGTGTTCAAATTTGTGAAGTAATTACCCAATTGCAAACATATTTGGCTTAATCTTAACCTTCTAAAATTAATGGTTTTCATCGATTACAACCGCCGTTTGCTCCATTTACAATTCATAATGCTTAATATGATTAAGACTTTGGCCTGCACATCTTTGTAAAATACAAAAAAAAAACAATTCCTTTGGCACAATCGGAAATGGGTTAAACTTTTGATCATACTTTTCGAAACTTTACCTGAAAATAGGTCGACCAAATTGTTTTTCCGAGCTCTCACAAATCACTGTATAATTTAAATTGGCCTTAAAAATTTTTTAGTGTCAGTCAGTCAAAAATGGATATCTCAAAATAAAACGAAGGTAGACTACCTTTGGGCAGTCAAGGGTTCGAATCCCTGAAAGAGGCGCCCGCCTCCCCCCCCCAATCCGCTACTGATCCCGCCATTAAAGTAGCTCATTTGTCTTAGAGAAGCAATAACCTAACCCAGTATGTCTGAAGCATTCAACAAAGCAGCGGAAGACGTGAAGAACTTCACTAGCAGACCGACAGACCAGGAGCTTCTGGACTTGTACGCACTGTTCAAACAGGCCACAGTCGGAGATGTGAACACTTCCAGGCCAGGCATTATAGACTTCAAAGGTACGCAAGCGCCCAATCTATCTTGCCCCTTTTCACAGTTACATTGTTTGATTTAAAAAAATCATGAACGTAAAATGTATGTACTGATTTTCCGTCCTCTCAACTAGGAGATAAATAACATTTTGTATATTCTGCTCTGTTCTAGAAACATGTGGGCTAGATTTATGAGTTTTTTCAAGTAATTTTTCAAGTAATATTCAAGTAATATTTTTCTAGTAATATTTTTTCAAGTAACATTTTTTAGACTGGATCAGATTGCACTGCAACGAATTCTTTTTCTGATTTCAAAAAGGTGTGTTAACATTCTGGTTATTGGATTATTATTATTTGGCCCGCATTGAAAACTAATTTACATTGAGTATTCATTTAAAATAACCCAAATAAATAACCAGTCAACTAAAAGTCGAGTACTTTTTGAAATCGCTTTGGGTACATGCATGTGATGCTCTTAATCGAGATTTTGACACCACCGATCCGATAGCTCAAAAATTGTGACTTCCTTCCATTTCCGACAAGAGGAATCAAAGAAAAATTTCAACGAGCCTCCCACGGAAGCTTGTGATTCGAAAAAGTACTCAAATTTTAGTTGTCTAGAAGTTGTTGCGTCAGTTGTCAGTTTTTGTTGCAGTCGGTATAGTAACTAGTAATTTGCTGTGTTAGGCAAGGCCAAGTGGGACGCATGGGAGAAAATAAAGGGGATGTCAAAGGAGGATGCCGAGCAGAAGTACATCTCGATGGCAGAAGAGCTCAAGGCCAAGTACGCCTAACCTTTCTCTCATTCTTCTCTGCAAGCCCCGCCCCACCCTCCATGTAAAACCCTGTCATCATCCGCCATCATAGAACAAAACAGACCATACCTATTTTGGTTCAGCATAATCTACACGATCTGAAATGTACTTAAATATTGTAAATAAAGGAGCAAAGTCGATTCAATTCGCGGTTTCTGTGAGTAGTTTGTTCCATCCCTGAAGTCATCACTTGTAGTAATAATGTCATATCAAACCCTTACACAGTGTGATCTTCATCTGCAGTTTAATATCTGGCCTTAGTAATGTATTTTCTAATTTTTCTGTTGTTGAGCTCCACTTTGTTGGAATTGTTTGATGACATGTGACTGATGTAAAAAAAACGTGCTAGTTCGGCGTAACTACGAAGTATCAAGGTTGAATAAATTTTTACAAATTTTAGTTTTTTTATATTCTGAATGCAGCAGAATGAATGGTGCGTGCAGGAGCTTTTTTGACGCGGAAACAGACTTTAAAATTTTTGTCGACTTCTTTAGTTCAGCCATTTTGAGCTTTTTCTAAACCCCAGCTTGGTCATAATTTTGGTCAATTATTCTGCGGCGATTTTGGGCATTTTTAGAGACGGGTTTTGGCAAAAAAATAACATTTTTTGGCACGCGTTCCACTATCAAATTAAATGTATTGGCGACAAAGACGAACTGAGAAAAAGCGATTTGAACTTTGATTTAGTTTTAATAACATTTCAAACCCATTTGCAGTGCGTAAATTTGAAGAAACAATCCAACGACTTAAGCAGATTTGGATAAACAGATGATTAATTGGATGTTGGGGTATCTTATTTTGTCGCAAGAGGGCCAACTCAATTAAAAGAGGCCCTCTAATAAGAGACTATGAACTAAAAAATAAAAGACGCTTTCAGCTATAAACAGCCGCGTCGTCGACGAGATTTGAACAGCTGCCCTCGGATTTGAACAGCTTTCTAATATTCTACCAACCTCTGCATACGGCCTATCTGTCGTTAGCTTCCATAGAGCAAGTTGATACTAATTTGGTGTTTTTTGGTGCGTCCAGAACGTGTGAAAATATGAAAGGGTGCACAATTTTTGAGGAAAGTAAAATTTTGCAGCTGTTCTAATTCTTTGCTCGGAAACTTTGGTGTTCGCGAAAGTTTCTGTGACTGAGTTGCGTCTAAGTCTTTGACCTGACGGACATTTTACCTGCCCGACATATTACCAGACCATCATTACAATGCCAAACTGAGCACTGGACAAGCGCACAAATTGGTGTGTGGAGGTCACTGGAATCCAAAGACAAGTCGTCAAACATGTTCCATAAATTAAGTAGGTTCCTCTTAAAAAATTCCGTGGATTCAGCGCACAAGTACCTGCAACGTATATTTCGTCCGCACATCAATTTTTTTACAATAGATTTCGCAACTAGTGAATATAGCTAATTTCTTATAATAGAAATGTAATTCCGCAAATTTATGCGGATTTTGCAAATTCATGCGGATTCCGCTTACAATTTCACTTTTCCGCTAACAGTTTGCGTAATCAACATACGAATGCGGATACCACGACAATATTATAATATTATAAATAATACATAATATTATTTATTCGTGGATTTCACAAACTTCGGGATTCTGCAAATTTTTTTCCGGATCCCGCAAGTTTTGTTGCGGATTCCGCAAGTTCGCCTTTTTTCGAGCGATTTTGAGCAATAGTTTTAGCTATTTGTTCGTTGTATCCAAAAAAAGCAAAGAAGACCGAAGAAAAGTAGCAATGTTGCGGATTCCACGACAAATCTGGTTTCAGCCTGTTGCGGAATCAGCTTACAATTCACAACATATACATTTTGTCCTCGTAATGATGCTATTAAAAGTAAAAAAGCTGATTTAAGAAACGGCATTCGCTAGTAGCGACTGCTTCCCGCCGTTGCGTTACATTCGGCACAAGAGTTATTTTGCGCGTGAACCAGTGTTTGCCGTAAAACTGTATTGATTGGATAGGAAAAAACCCTGAGACCGTTTTCTGAAGCATCCCAATTAGCGTTACATGCACCAGCTAAATTAAAACTCAACTGAATGTGCAACGGAACCAAACGAAAAAAAAATGATAGCAAAATAGAAAAGGAAAACGATTGTCGAAAATATCTATTTCGTTCTGTTATATAAAAAAAAGTGACGGAATATTTAAACCCCGCTGTTTTTACGCAGACCATTTTTGACCTTCAATTAATGGTTTTTGATAGAAATCTTTGTCATCTGAAGAATATTTTACCTTGAGTGCAAATTCAAAATGTTATATTTTTGTGTCATTTTGTACTGTACAATGAATGTATGGGAATAGTAAATGGGTGAGGCAATCAGGGGTGGGGGGAGATGCCTGCAGACCCCCACCTACTAAGTTAGATTAAAGATATCCCGTCGGTTTAGGATAGGGAAAATTCGATGTTTAAGATAAGGAATAGGATTTTCTATGCATCAAGATAGGTTATAGGTTCAGCCATTTACTAAGATAAAAAGTTTGGGATGGTAAATTGGTATGTTTCAAATGGCGAGTTTTTCGGTGCCCGCATTTTTCACGTTTTAACATAGAGACACCATGTATTAAGATAGGGTATGTATTTGCCAATGTTTTTAAATGGCTATCAGAATTGTTTGTATTAAGGTAGGACATCATGTTTAGTTTCAAATGTTTTAGTTTTGACAACCTTGGGTATAATCAATCATCCATGCATTATTTTAATCCTCAGGTTATCTTTGGGAGGGATAACAGCTCGCTCCTATTAAGAACTTTTTCAATTTTTTTCTAAATTTATTTCACGATTTTATGACGAAGCATATTAGCATTTGCTTTCTGAGTTATTGAAGCGTTTGATGTTTTTTGAGAGATCAAAATTTCAAACTTCAATAAAAAAAGGGAAATCGTCCTGGTCCTGTCAAATCTGACTTGATTTACATTGGAAAAAAATAAAAATTATCCATGAATGTATAAAATTTGTCCAATCAAATTTTTTTAAGCTAGTTCTCAATTTTGCTCCAAAATAATTTTCGTTTTTTCAATTTACCTGATACGATTGGTTAACTTTTTTTTATCGCTTTAACTAAAATCTTTCAAAAATTATTGTGATTCGTTGAAATATACAAAAGAATTCACCTCAAATTATTTTTTCTTTAATCTGGTGAAAATCTACACTGGAAAAGATAGTGTATTTTTAGTTTTTTGTGTTTGATAACTTTTAATAAGTTACTTTTTCGCTCTGCCTCAGCGTAAGTTATTAAGAAGATAAAAGCCTTTGCTGGAATTTGATTATTATTTTCGTAAGTTTATCTATCTTGTCGACGACTCATCTAATTGTGGGACTACATCATCCATATTCCATCAGCAACCTCGTTGTACTCCAACAAAAAGTTAATTGCTAAGCATCTTTTTGTAAAAAAAAAGGAATTAATAGAGTTGAATTACATTGATAAAAATCAATTCACTGCATCGTATGATCGTTTGATTGCAATATTATACATTTACAAAAAACTGCACATTTCCATAAAATAACTTCAAAACATGCACATCGTGAAAATGATTCAAGTTTTTCTGGCAGAACCTAAAAAGAAGAAATGCTGAATGAATTGCGCAAAACCACACAAGTTATCTGTTTTTTGTAATGTTCGCGGATTTATTGGCCGATACTTTTTTGTTATAAAGGATTAGGTTGATGTTTTGATGTTTTTCTACCCAACAAATCACCAAAGTAGTGAATTTGGTCCAATGCTCTCCTTTATCATTGCTCGGAGCTGAGTTAAGTTTTGCAAAGACTATTTCGGTAGTTGAGGTTTCATCAGCTGGATATGATCCAATATATTTTAGCGTAAGTTCAAATTTCGATAATTGAGGGTTTTTATCACCTGGACATGATCCAATATACTTGAGTGTAAGTTCAGGTATTCTTTCAATAATCTGTAAAATAGAGATATTATCCATCTTCGCAATTGTTAGCTGATTTACACTTAAAACAAAGAAATTGATCAATTGATAGTACAATTTAGGAAAAAAGTAAGATAGATGTCTTACATGCCTTGTGGTACTGAATCGTCAAAATCCGATACATTTATGGGATTGTTGAACACTGAATTAAAACCTAGTTTGTAGAAGTTTGTTGGTTTTCCAACACTGCAATTTTCGTTTTGTCTTGAAGTTATCCGATTTTATCAATTTTAATATTTGATAGTCTGTCTGCCAAGAAGATCACCTCCGGTACTTACTGGATCCGTATGCATCTATGAGAAGTCATTGATACTTTAGCTAAACCACTGAGAAAAAGCGGAAAAGGCCCTGAACGGGCTCCGACAAAGCCGCTGAACTGAAAATTTTCCCCCTCAAGAAAGTCCGCCCTCTGCACAGAATAAACGACTAACAACTAGTGGTATTAGTTTCGATATCTCAAGTGTTGTCAGCAAAATTTATCTCATCAAATTTTTTTCATACCCATTGGTTTTCGAATTCGGTAGAAAACGCCCCCTCAAAATCTAAGGTGAAACGCTCTGGCATTGTCAAGATATTAAGTTAGCCTATTCAGGCGTTTAAGATTGTTTTTTGACACTATTAGTCGCAATCAACCAAAGTATGATTGAAGCTGACTAAAACAGTAAGTTGTAGTTGTATCATCAATAAGGTCTCGGTAATTAATGAGCTCCCCTCCCTTGGTAAATAATTCATAGAATAACAAAAACGCCCTCTTTCTTAGCAGAAATGAAAAGGTTAAGCATAGGTAAAACCTCATAATAGTGACGAAACCCTTCTCTATTGTTTCAAAAGTGTTAAAGGAATACTATCAAACGCTTTGGTCGCCTCCATCGTGAGTAGTCTAAATAGCAAATATAATTTAGTTCAACTTAACAATTTGAGTGCCAAGTACAAACCGATACTTCGATGGTCTAAACTAAGGCAGGTTTGTCCTTTTTTAATTTGGGTAAGAAATCCAACCATTTTAGTTAGATAAATCAACTACATATGGTGACAACTACAAACCGACAAATTCGCTGCGGTTGAACTAAAACTGATTGGCTGTGTTTCGTTCGCAATTGTCAATTGCCGATAAAAATTTTCTTCTCAATATCTGTCATGATATGACTGGTAGTCAAGAATTTATTATATTGAAGTACAGAATGTCCCTTTTCACGTAGACTGTTATAGATGACACGACTCGTATGGACATTAATCATTTTTTTTGTTTCTCAGTTTCGTGATCAAACTTGATTTTACTGATTAGTTGATTGATATCGTTCTATTCGAAATCAGGAACCAATGCAGCCTACTATCGAACTTCAATTCACAAAAAAACCAAGGCAACCTCGATTTGCCAGTCACAGGTAGGACAAAACCATAATACTTTACAACCTTTAAACAACAGTTTCTTTTTTGCTCCGACCGGTGTGTTTGTTTTTTTTTGCATTCCACTCATAATCAGGTACCACAAATAGTTATTGGAATGAGTCGAGTGATATATCATATTAAAGGCCTTTCAGTCGTGATTTGCATGACATTAAAACAATTGTGAAACAATTCTCTCTGTGTCAAGAATAACCCGTTTGAATTTTTTGATTTTTGGCCTAATTGGAGCGAATAAGGTGAGCGAGCAGGCTTTTTCTTTTTTAACCAAAGATATTTTCCGCAAATAATTGTCTTAATGGAAGGAACGATTGGTCATATTCAAATATTTTCAGTCCTGATTCGAACGACATTAAAATATCAAAAAAACGGTCCCAGTGTCGAGAAACTTTGGTTTGAAAATTTAGTTGTAGTCCAATTTTCAGCAAGCGAGCAGACTCATTGAAGAATAATCAGCCACGAAATTTCAAAATTAATCCAGAGAAAAAACTCTTTTTGAAGTCTTTAGCGGCAAATTAAAAAAGAATTCAAAAATCAAAACATTTTCTGCAAAAAAATATGAAAAACATTATTTTTTTCTAGTCAATTTTGCACAAAAACCGTTGCCCGATATATCTTATGTACTGCGACTGGCAATTATGTCATTTTACTATGATTGTCAAAACTGTGGGTTTGTCGCAAGATCTCTTCATCAGACCACGCACAAAAAATACTAATTTGAAAAAAGATCAAAAATTCCAGACTAGTAGTACAGCGTACAGAAAAAGCTAGTTGCAATTTGGCGAAAATTATTGCTTCTAAATTTTTATTCAAACAAATTACGCCTGCTTTTTTTCTAATGCATCCAAAATTAAGGAGTATTTGAAAAAAATTGTTCACTCTGAAAAAAAAAACATTTATAAATCAAGTGAATCAAATTAAAATAAATAACACCAAAATAGTTTATAGAAAAAAAAAGAAGCTGGTCTCTTTGCATTATAAAATCTTCCGCAACTCTAAAATGAGCTTGCATTCACAATGATCATTTTCATAGTTTGTTGTTTGATTCACAAAAGGGTGAAGATTTTAGAGACGTGAAGCGGCCATCTTCTATGACTAAAATATTCATTTTTAGATAAAGTTTCTTAAATTAATGCATTATGCAACGCTTGGCCGGCGGTTGGCCTCACTTCTGTAGCTTCAAGAAAAAAATAAGGAGATATCTTGTAAGGCGAGTGTTTCAAAGCTGCTACTGAATCATGGATTTCTTCTTTTTGCTGATCATTGCAAGTTTCAGCGGTTGTAACTGAGTTGTCTACGTTATTAATTTTTTTCTCGATGTTCTCTCGACGTACCTAATTTGTTTTTGTCTGGACTGTTTTGTAATGTACGTGGGCTAAAGATCGAATTCCATTCGTTTTTAAACTGTTTGTCATTGAACGGCGACAATGCAATTTTGTTGACTTTGTAAACAGAAATAAATTGATTTCGATATTTTGTTAGTTTCAATGGTTGTCCAATAAAATTTCTCTCAAAAAAATTGTTTTGTAGTCATCACGATGTAGGGTAGATTTCACTGCTCTGTTCACACCTTTTGCGCTTTGCTTAAGCATTGTATGAAATCTTTCGATAAAGGTAATTGATTGAGCTTTTGGTTTGAGAAACACTTCAGATGGTTTGAGAAACGCTTCAGATGTTTCTTTTTCGTTTAATTCATCAGACAGCTTCATGGGAACTTTTTTGTTGTCGTCGCTGATAAAAATATTCTTTCGGGTAGGAATTGAAATTCAAATGCTCTTTAAAGCATTGAAGATCATCGTAATTATCTTTTGTTTCTATTTCATAGAAGGAGAGTCGGTTTCTTTGTACAGGAGTCTAGCTTTTACCCCATAATTTGGAACAGTTGCTTCATAATGAAAACTGTAAAGTTGGAGTTTTGGTACATACAAAATAGATGTCCCTAATTAAGTTGGCTTCTTCCAGGTAATCCGTTTTTCGCAAGATTGTAACAGCCACTAACTCTTCTCTGAAAACTTTGAATCTGCTGTAATTGTTTTTATTGCAATATAATTTGGCTTGAGATTTGTTATTTTCCATGATTGAATTTTTTCGCCGTTTCCAATTCTCCACTGTTTTTTCAAAACTATAATTTTTCAGCAACCTAAAGAAGTTTGTCTGATAATCAGAATTGCCAGGGGCTCTTGTCTCATTCTAGTGTTTTTGGCAAAGAGATTTTAAAAACTGAACTGATGAAATTGAAGTGTTTTTTTTTTAAACTTCGTTCAACATAAATCTTGAAAAGCGAATAGGGACAAACATAGTACATTTTGCCAAAACGGGTCTCCAGTAATTTTTCTGATTTTGATTCAAGGTGTTTCAGCTTTTTCCGAATCTTAGAGTGAAGATCATGCTGTGTTTGCATCTTTTCTGCTGCGGAAGGTAAATAATTGTGTTTATCGTGCAAAGTGTGGTGATAGTGAATGCCAATCATAGCAAAACATCCTTCAGAGGAATCGTCTGATGTGGTTAAGATTTCCTGCGAGGTTTTGTTGAACATTTGACACGTGAAATCACCAACAGGCATACTTTCTGTCATTGTGCCGCCGTAGAGATTTTCTACATGCAAAAACAAGCCTAGTTTTGTTGTTCCAGTCTCATCAAAATCTGGAAGTTAGGGGTTGTTTGCTTTCATGATACGTTTTTTTTTTCGATTATATTCTGACCACCTCTAACAGCTTTTTCGCACATCGCACAAAAGAAGCATGTCAAAATCCGAAAGCAGCTCTATATCAACTGCTGTTGTTTTCAACATGGTATCCCACGTGCTGTTTGGCGCAGAGTATTAGTGGCATGGGTCTAATTCAAATTTTTCTTCAAACATTTTTCGGAAAGTTTCAAACACGTCTGCAAATAGCAATACTTCGCTTTGCAAGACAAAATCAGGGAAGTTTTCTGCTGCGTTGCACTAAAGTTTTTTTCCAACTCAATTTTGCTTTCTTAGCATCAGCTTCAATCAAGTCAATTTTTATGTCAGCAATTTTCTCCAGTTTGTACCATAATCAGGAAGACAGTCTTCTTCGAGTTTTTATAAGAATCAATGTACAAATAGGTGTAGAATATTTTTTTTTGCATTTAAAGAAGATGTGGCACTTTTTGGAAAGTGTTGTTTTGTGATATCGAACTCGGACTCTGTTGGCGACTGGGAAAGTTTATCTAAGACTTCTGGAAGAATACGATTATTTTTCAGAAAACGCCTTTTCTAAAACTTTGTCCTAGCGAGCCCGTTTTTGTTTATATCATTGCCAACAGGTTCATGGAAGCTGAACGAAAAAAAGTCTTGTCATTGCACGGAACAACAGCTAGTGTTTTGTTTGTTTTCAGCGTAATGCTCCTGATAAGATAATATTCTGATGAGTCGTACTTGATCCATTGAAAAAACAGAGGAACGAAAGATTCTGTTTTTACAAGCAAATTACATTTGATGTGTGCCAACCCTAATATTTTAGCAAAGAGGAGATCATGATGTACATCTCTGTCATGCAAGAAATCTTGTTCTATGTAATACATTGCTTAGTAGTTACATAAAGTTTTCTTCTGGCTTTTTTAGAGATCACAAAGTTTCTGTATTTTTGTTTTAATGTAGACAAACGCTTAGCTTGAATACGGATCCATTTGAAGGAGTTTCTTTTTTAAAAAAAAAGTCGGGCTTTTGGATGTGCGGTACGTCAATTTTCAATAATTCTGTTCACTAAAACAGATAGAAGGGAGCAATGTTCTTGGTTTTCAAATTGAGTTGTTCCTGCAGGTACCGGGTTTGGCTTACTCGGTGAAACTTTTTTACAGAGTGTTTCCGTGTCCGCATAAATAGAAAGTCGAGAAATCGAAGATTTAAACCAATGCTGGAGTTTGACTGAAGATTTTTAGGAGGCGTTTTGATAGCGACAGCCTCATGCTCGCCGCATAGTTTCAGATGTTCCGAGAGTAAAATTGGCAAAGAGAATCAATGGAGATATCCATCACAGAACTTTCGTCGATCAGTTTTTAATCAAACTGACAATGCATTGAGTTTTGCTTTCAAGCAATAAGTGTAGGAAATGCCGTTGCTCAGCAGAAGCAAGATGATTCTTTTTATGTTTTTTTTTTGACAAATGAAGAGGAATTATCTGGTAATTTTATTTCAAAAAAACTAAATTGTTGATGAGAAAAAAACTGATCGCTAGATTGTTGATGTTTTCAAAAATCGGTACTTCATTGAGGGAGATCGGAAAATCAATCTTGTTTAAACGAAGATGGCTGAGCAATTTTGTGTACGTTGCTGGTTCATGTTTATGGTGACCATAGCTTGGGTTCATTCCAGCAAGGATAGAGCAAACGAAACACATTTGATCTTTGTTTTGAATGTTTAAAAAAAAAGGAGAATTCGAGAAATTTGCAGGGCTAGGAAGTTAATTAGATCCTTTCACTTGCTTATATTTGATGAAGATAATTTCAAGATCCTCGGGTGACTCGACGATGAATCCACTTCTGCTACTGCAGAAGACTTGCAATGTACTGACCATTTGGTATACCATTTCAAAATCGTCATCGCCATTCAAATTAACTAGCCTTGTTTTCCAGAAACTACTGGCCTGGCAAGAAGTTGTTGTTTCGCCTATTGGTTTTCTTAAGCGTTTCAATTTGTCGGGTTTCTCTAGTTCTGATTTTTTTCCCAAATAATTTGTCGCGCACTGTGTGAGACCTTCTCAAAATATGTTAGACAGCATGATGTAAGTGCGCTTCAATAATGCAAAAAAAAGATTGAAATCTGGATTATCTCTTCTCTTTGCCTTAGTCGTTCTTGTTCAAATGAATAAGGGCATACAACTCTTCAACACAATATCAAACAAACGGCTTTTAACTGAAAAAATCTAAGACCTAGAAACCTCTTCAATTTTGTTTTCACTCCATTTCAAGTTTTGAAAACAGTTTTGAACAAATTTATAACTTTCTGTTGATGTATTGCAGTTCTAATTGTCAATGGGAATCTTCAAAATTTTTGACTGTGTAGAAGTTTTCGTTCAGTAATGGAGTTGAACTGACAAATCTGTGGTGAAATGTCAGATGAAGCAGTTGGTCCTTGATGCCGACTGTTTCCAACCCGAGAAGTGTTTAGTGGTTGTCGCTCCCCGCAAAAGGAAAAGGCAAGAACAAAGGTCCGCACGGGAGAAAAATCAATCATCCAGAATATCAAAAACTTACTGAAAAATGAAAGAAGCGTTACAGCCTCAACTCAACTCGTAACGGACGAAGTTTCATAGCGGGCGACAACTCGTTAGAGTCTCAATTCAACTCGTAACGGACGAAGATTCATAGCGGAGGACAATTCGTGTCTGCCTCAACTCAACTCGTAACGGTCGAAGTTGCATAGCGAGCGACAACTCGCTAGAGTCTCAACTCAACTCGTAACGGACGAAGATTCATAGCGGAGGACAATTCGTATCAGCCTCAACTCAACTCGTAACGGACGAAGTTGCATAGCGAGCGACAACTCGTTAGAGTCTCAACTCCACTCGTAACGGACGAAGATTCATAGCGGGCGACAACTCGTTACAGCCTCAACTCAACTAGTAACGGACGAAAGTTCATAGCGTGCGACAATTCGTTACAGCCTCAACTCAACTCGTAACGGACGAAGATTCATAGCGGAGGACAATTCGTGTCTGCCTCAACTCAACTCGTAACGGTCGAAGTTGCATAGCGAGCGACAACTCGCTAGATTCTCAACTCAACTCGTAACGGACGAAGATTCATAGCGGAGGACAATTCGTATCAGCCTCAACTCAACTCGTAACGGACGAAGTTGCATAGCGGGCGACAACTCGTTACAGTCTCAACTCAACTCGTAAATGACGAATTTTCATAGCGGGCGACAACTCCTAACAGCCTCAACTCTTCTCGTAACGGACGAAGTTGCATAGCGAGCGACAACTTGTTAGAGTCTCAACTCCACTCGTAACGGACGAAGATTCATAGCGGGCGACAACTCGTTACAGCCTCAACTCAACTAGTAACGGACGAAAGTTCATAGCGGGCGACAATTCGTTACAGCCTCAAATCAACTCGTAACGGACGAAGATTCATAGCGGAGGACAATTCGTATCAGCCTCAATTCAACTCGTAACGGACGAAGTTGCATAGCGGGCGACAACTCGTTACAGTCTCAACTCAACTCGTAAATGACGAATTTTCATAGCGGGTGACAACTCCTAACAGCCTCAACTCTTCTCGTAACGGACGAAGTTGCATAGCGAGCGACAACTCGTTAGAGTCTCAACTCCAATCGTAACGGACGAAGTTGCATAGCGAGCGACAACTCGTTAGAGTCTCAACTCAACTCGTAACGGACGAAGATTCATAGCGGAGGACAATTCGTATCAGCCTCAACTCAACTCGTAACGGACGAAGTTGCATAGCGGGCGACAACTCGTTACAGTCTCAACTCAAAGCGTAAATGACGAATTTTCATAGAGGGCGACAACTCCTAACAGCCTCAACTCTTCTCGTAACGGACGAAGTTGCATAGCGAGCGACAACTCATTAGAGTCTCAACTCCACTCATAACGGACGAAGATTCATAGCGGGCGACAACTCGTTACAGCCTCAACTCAACTCGTAACGGACGAAAGTACATAGCGGGCGACAATTCGTTACAGCTTCAACTCAACTCGTAACGGACGAAGATTCATAGCGAAGGACAATTCGTATCAGCCTCAATTCAACTCGTAACGGACGAAGTTGCATAGCGGGCGACAACTCGTTACAGTCTCAACTCAACTCGTAAATGACGAATTTTCATAGCGGGTGACAACTCGTTACGGCCTCAAATCAACTCGTAACGGATGAAGATTCATAGCGGAGGACAATTCGGAGGACTGAAGTAAAGCGGGGAGGGTTCTCATGCTTGAAGGACTAAATGCTTGAAAATTTTCAACCAATCAAAATCACTAAGCGTTCTTATTGGCTAAATGCCTTTCTCACAAAATTGAAGTCAAAACTAACAGAAAACGTTTTAAATTAGTGAAAAATAATCAAAAATATTACAAATTGCGGTTTACAACCGCAATACTATTCAGATAATCATAGAGATTAATGAGGTATAAATCATAAGAATTTCTCAGTCTTGAAAACTTACCTGCTTATCATCTAATCGGTCAATATTAACACCAATGACCTGGATTTATTTTCTTGCTTTGAGATTTTCGCGATTTAAATTGAGATTTTGAATACTCAATTCTGATTGGCTGAAAGTAAAATAAAACTATTTTCAAGTATTCGGTCCTTCAAGCATGAGGAACGCCACCAAGTTAAACGTCAAGTTACCGTTTTGTACTTAGGCAATTTTTGAAAAACAGTCTAGTACCGATTCATGGGACAACTTCCGGGGTCTACGAGTTGTTAATCAACTTTCAAATTCTCTGAAATCTCAGCGAAATTGAATGTGGAGGGACTAACTTGTCCGATTAACTCACCGCCGACTAACTACTATCCTATTTTTTTTTTGTTAAATTCCTTGTATTCGTAACTAATTTAGCCGGCGGACCAGTTTATCTTGAGATATTCCAGCTTTTCTCCTAAATCTTAGATTTCTAACCAAATTGAGCTAAATTCCCAGTTTATCAACATGTAAACATGAAAAGGTCAAAATGTTGAGAATTGGGTCAATTGATTTTCTAGTTTAGTTCCACAAATTTAGTTTAAGTCAATTGTTGCACGGTTACAGTTGCCCGCGTGGTTACATTTTGCTAGAGATAAGTCACAACAACTTCCTCCATGTTCCAGGCAAGTTAAAGAATGTCAATGGTGTTGTACTAGTTTCGATGCGAAACACTCGAAAATAGACGCAACTAATTTTTGCTTATATAATTTGAGAATTTTTTCTAAATTTGAAGCAATTATAGTTTTCATCAATTGCGCAAAAAATGGAAAAATCTGGAGTAAGTTTTTCCACAAACGTTGAAACATCTTAATCTTAATTTTTATTACAAGTCTTAGTGTCATAGAGTTGAGTTTGATTTGGAATTTGAAATATTTCTCAGATCATTGTCACTTTTGTAAGGTTACCTCAACTGTATAATTGAAAAAGTTTTGAAAAAGAGCTGAAAAAAAACAATGTCTTGAATTTTTGAATAATTGAATTTTTTCAGTTTTTTTTAGTAGACTTTATAAACGATAATTGACAGAAACACTGCATGCTACATTTCTTCCTGTAGTTGATGGAAAGATTTCTACCTTTTTTTTGAATAGCTGTTTTCAAGACAAAAGGAACGTTAGAAAAATCATTTTCACCATAAATATTTTTTTTTGTTGAATTAAAAAGCTAACAATCGAAACCATAGAAGATAGGGGTTGTTTGCTTTCATGATACGGTTTTTTTCGATTCTATTCTGACCACCTCTAACAGCTTTTTCGCTAATCGCACAAAAGAAGCATGTCAATATCCGAAAGCAGCTCTATATCAACTGCTGTTGTTTTCAACATGGCATCCCACGTGATGTTTGGCGCAGAGTATTTGTGGCATGGGTCTAATTCAAATTTTTCTTCAAACATTTTTCGGAAAGTTTCAAACACGTCTGCAAATAGCAATACTTCGCTTTGCTAGACAAAATCAGGGAAGTTTTCTGCTGCGTTGCACTCAAGTTTTTTTCCAACTCAATTTTGCTTTCTTAGCATCAGCCTCAGTCAAGTCAATTTTTATGTCAGCAATTTTCTCCAGTTTGTACCATAATCAGGAAGACAGTCTTCTTCGAGTTTTTATAAGAATCAATGTACAAATAGGGGTAGATTATATTTTTTTGCATTTAAAGAAGATGTGGCACTTTTTGGAAAGTGTTGTTTTATGATATCGAACTCGGATTCTGTGAGCGACTGGAAAGTTTATTTAAGACTTCTGGAAGAATACGATTATTTTTCAGAAAACGCCTTTTCTAAAACTTTGTCTTAGCGAGCCCGTATTTGTTTATATCATTGCCAACAGGTTCATGGAAGCTGAACGAAAAAAAAGTCTCGTCATTGCACGGAACAACAGCTAGTGTTTTGTTTGTTTTCAGCGTAATGCTCCTGATAAGATAATATTCTGATGAGTCGTACTTACTCTATTGAAAAAACAGAGGAACGAAAGATTCTGTTTTTACGCGCAAATTACAACTGATGTGTGCCAGCCCTAATATTTTAGCAGTGAGGAGATCATGATGTACATCATGAAAGACATCTTGTTCTATATAATACCTTGCTTAGTAGTTACATAAAGTTTTCTTCTGGCTTTCTTAGAGATCACAAAATTTCTGTATTTTTGTTTTAATGTAGACAAATGCTTAGCTTGAATACGGATCCATTTGAAGGAGTTTCTTTTTTTTTGAAAAAAAAGTCGGGCTTTTGGATGTGTGGTTAGACAACATGATGTAAGTGCGCTTCAATAACGCAAAAAAAGATTGAAATCTGGATTATCTCTTCACTTTGCCTTAGTTATTCTTGTTTACAAATCAAATGAATAAGAGCATACAACTCCTAAACACAATATCAAACAAACGGTTTGAACTTTTTTCTTTGTTTTTCAGCTTTTAACTGAAAAAATCTAAGACCTAGAAACCTCTTTATTTTTGTTTTTACTCCATTTCAAGTTTTGAAAACAGTTTTGAACAAATTTATACACTTCTGTTGATATATTGCAGTTCTAATTGTCAAAGGGAATCTTCAAAAATTTTGACTGTGTAGAAGTTTTTGTTCAGTAATGGAGTTGAACTGACAAATCTGTGGTGAAATGTCAGATGAAGCAGTTGGTCCTTGATGCCGACTGTTTCCAACCCGAGAAGTGTTTAGTGGTTGTCGCTCCCCGCAAAAGGAAAAGGCAAGAACTAAGGTCCGCACGGGAGAAAAATCAATCATCCAGAATATCAAAAACTTACTGAAAAATGAAAGAAGCGTTACAGCCTCAACTCAACTCTTAACAGACGAAGTTTCATAGCGGGCGACAAATCGTTAGAGTCTCAACTCAACTCGTAACGGACGAAGATTCATAGCGGAGGACAATTCGTGTCTGTCTGCCTCAACTCAACTCGTAACGGACGAAGTTGCATAGCGAGCGACAACTCGTTGGAGTCTCAACTCAACTCGTAACGGACGAAGATTCATAGCGGAGGACAATTCGTATCAGCCTCAACTCAACTCGTAACGGACGAAGTTGCATAGCGGGCGACAACTCGTTTTAGTCTCAACTCAACTCGTAAATGACGAATTTTCATAGCGGAGGACAATTCGTATCAGCCTCAACTCAACTCGTAACGGACGAAGTTGCATAGCGGGCGACAACTCGTTACAGTCTCAACTCAACTCGTAAATGACGAATTTTCATAGCGGGCGACAACTCCTGACAGTCTCAACTCTTCTCGTAACGGACGAAGTTGCATAGCGAGCGACAACTCGTTAGAGTCTCAACTCAACTCGTAACGGACGAAGATTCATAGCGGGCGACAACTCGTTACAGCATCAACTCAACTCGTAACGGACGAAAGTTCATAGCGGGCGACAATTCGCTACAGCCTCAACTCAACTCGTAACGGACGAAGATTCATAGCGGAGGACAATTCGTATCAGCCTCAATTCAACTCGTAACGGACGAAGTTGCTTAGCGGGCGACAACTCGTTACAGTCTCAACTCAACTCGTAAATGACGAATTTTCATAGCGGGCGACAACTCGTTACAGCCTCAACTCAACTCGTAACGGATGAAGATTCATAGCGGAGGACAATTCGGAGGACTGAAGTAAAGCGGGGAGGGTTCTCATGCTTGAAGGACTGAATGCTTGAAAATTTTCAACCAATCAAAATCATTAAGCGTTCTTATTGGCTAAATGCCTTCCTCACAAAATTGAAGTCAAAACTAACAGAAAACGTTTTAAATCAGTGAAAAATAATCAAAAATTTTACAAATTGCGGTTTACAACCGCAATACTATTCAGATAATCATCAAGATTAATGAGGTATAAATCATAAAAATTTCTCAGTCTTGAAAACTCATCTGCTTATCATCTAATCGGTCAATATTAACACTAATGGCCTGGATTTATTTTCTTGCTTTGAGATTTTCGCGATTTACATTGAGATTTTGAATACTCAATTCTGATTGGCTGAAAGTAAACTAAAATTAATTTCAAGTATTCGGTCCTTCAAGCATGAGGAACGCCACGAAGTTACCGTTTGTACTTAGGCAATTTTTGAAAAACAGTCTGGTACCGATTCATGAGACAACTTACGGGGTCTACTAGTTGTTAATCAACTTTCAAATTCTCTGAAATCTCAGCGAAATTGAATGTGGAGGGACTAACTTGTCCGATTAACTCACCGCCGACTAACTACTATCCTATTTTTTTGTTAAATTCACTGTATTCGTAACTAATTTAGCCGGCGGACCAGTTTTTCTTGAGATATTCCAGCTTTTCTCCTAAATCTTAGATTTCTAACCAAATTGAGCTAAATTCCTAGTTTATCAACATGTAAACATGAAAAGGTCAAACTGTTCAGAATTGTGTCAATTGATTTTCTAGTTTAGTTCCACAAATTTAGTTAAAGTCAATTGTTGCACGGTTACAGTTGCCCGCATGGTTACTTTTTGCTAGAGATAAGTCACAACAACTTCCTCCATGTTCCGGGCAAGTTAAAGAATGTCAATGGTGTTGTACTAGTTTCGCTGCGAAACACTCGAGAATAGACGCGACTAATTTTTGCTTATATAATTTGAGAATTTTTTCTGAATTTGAAGCATGCTTTGAAGTTTGGCGAAAAACTGAGTTGAACGAACAAAGTTTTTTTTTTTTGGTTGACAGTCAAAAAATGTTCAATAAAAATAAATGTTTTTTCTTTTTTCAAACAAGATTCATTTTTTTTTCATTCGCAAAAAAGACCTAAAAATTAAAAGCTTTAAGTTCACAAATGCACGAATAGCCAAGGGTTATGAGCAAGAAGAAAGTTATACTTTTCATCAATTGCGAAAAAAATGGAAAAATCTGGAGTAAGCTTTTCCACAAATGTTGAAACATCTTAATCCTAAATTTTATTACAAGTCTTAGTGTCATAGAGTTGAGTTTGATTTGGAATTTGAAATGTTTCTCAGATCATTGTCACTATTGTAAGGTTACCTCAACTGTATAATTGAAAAAGTTTTGAAAAGGAGCTGAAAATAACAATGTCTTGAATTTTTGAATAATTTAATTTTTTCAGTTTTTTTAGTAGAGACTTTATAAACGATAATTGACAGAAATACTGCATGCTACATTTCTTCCTGTAGTTGATGGAAAAATTTCTACCTTTTTTTTGAATAGCTGTTTCCAAGACAAAAAAAACGTTAGAAAAATCATTTTCACCATAAATAATTTTTTTTTTTGTTGAATTAAAAAGCTAACAATTGAAACCATATCAGTTTGAATGTTCCTTCTGATTTTGTAAAATACTTTCAGAGAATCATTAAATTTTAAATAATTTAAAATAATTATGAAAACAAACCCTTTTATTTTTTTTGATTCTTTGTAGTTTTATTATTATTTTTTTGCTCTGGCTGACAAGGAACTTCGAATCCCACACATTCGAAATCTTTTTTTTACAGCTTTCGTTAACCAAGCTTTCTTTTTCGCTTTGCAAGATTTTTATTGCTTACAAGAAAAAGCTGAAAACTTATTAAAACAAATTAAGTGTCATGAGTTTTTTGGTAGTTTTTTACAGGCAATATTGGGGATCAGCTTTTTAAATGTAAAATGTAACAAAGTTTTTTACTTGAAAAATCCGAGCAGATAAAAAAAATTTTAATGAAATTTTTATTGATTTTTTTTTTCACGAAACATGTATAGCAATCAGCAGCTGTTGTTTAATACTAAGAATTTCGCTCAATTGAAGACATATAACTTTGAATTCAAAATTAGTTTCTATCGAAGTACCTCATCTGAAATTACTCTATGAGAAAACTACCTCTTGCTTAAAATCAATCTCCCCGTCTCCACAAGAAACAGCGTCGTCGCGGTTACGAAAGCTTATTTGGGAACTAAATAAACTACTGTCGATCTAGTTCTATCCAACTTCGGTGTTTTTCTGAAGTTCTTTTTTTCGTTTCCATCAAAATCCAAGACTACTATTAAGCCAATTTAAAAGACGACATAGGGTCTGTTGTGATTTGTTTTTAGTATGTCATAATGACCTTCGGTATTTTAATTAATACCAGTTTAGTTACGACCATTGGTCGAGATCAACGCAAGTCAGTTGTCCTTTTAACGTTCTTAATTCAACTACTTCCTTTTATTCTCTTTTATCTATTAAGCTTATGTACATTTAGTGTACATACTGAACATACCATTTTAATAGGTTATTCATAGATTCATAGGATTACAATATTTTATTATGGCGCAGCCAGCAGGATTCGAACGTGCGTGGAATTCCACCTTTTTGGCCTAATCACACCCTAGAACCACCACATGCCTGGACCCAATGGAGCGACCAATTTCAATTGGCGATCATCGCGAAAGAAAATCTGGATTTGGAAAGCCTACATGGACCCGAAATACCGGAGACGCAAATTCCAATTTTAGAACAGGCGACAAGCAGTGAGTCGGACGCGGAAAAAGCCAACAGAGAGAATAGGAACAAAAGCACAATGAAACAGTACGAATCCGCAGAAGAGAAACGAATCAATGAAGAGAAAAGAAAATTCAACGGAATGAGAAGAACGGAGGCGGACAAGAAACTGCGATCAATCTTATTTTTAGCGCTTGGTAGCGAAGGAAAAAGAGTTTTTACCCAAAAGAACCCGAGAGTCAAGATTTTAGCAATATCGTTCTCTGAGTTCTGGACACTACTTGACGCAGCATTTAACAAACCGCCCAATACTACGTTCGAGAGATATAAATTACTGAATCGAAAGCAAAAAGATCGTGAATCTTACGAACAATTTTGGGGAGCACTGACGGACCTAGCTAGCACGTGCAATATAAAGGAGACAGACGAAGCAGAGTGGATAAGGGATATCTTCATTTGCAATATGAAGAACACAGACACCCAGAGGAAGCTACTTTCAGCTACCATAAGCCCGTCGGAAGCTCTTAACCAAGCACTAATCGATGAAAAGGGATATTTTAACCACCAGAAATTGACAAATATGTCGCGGTCATCGACCAACGGGACAACTTTTAAATCTTTTAGTAACCACAATCATATCAAAAAGGAACCAAGCTTAAACATCGAAAGGAGTAACTTGTGCATGAAATGCGGAAATACATTTACAAAAGGGCACTTAAATGTTTGCCCAGCGAAGGACATAATCTGTAAAAACTGCAATTTTAAAGGACACTTCGCTAAATTATGTAAATCACGCAACAAGAGACCAACTGTAAATAATGTATCAAATAATTTCGTAAATACTGAGAATTGTACATACACACCTCTGGAAAATTCGAATATGGAAGAAAGAGAATCATGCGATGTGATAAATGCATGGAATGAGTACGGACAGAGTGACGATGACGACTTCTCGGTGTTGAGTGTCAGAACTATTTACGACAATAATGGTCTTGAAACAAAGAAACTCCTGAACCTAGGAATCGGCTGGGATTCGATTGTAAATATGAACATACCGGTAGATTCAGCAAGCCCGGTGAGCTTTTTAAAACAGAATGTCCTACACGAAATTAAATTAAGATACCCAAACCTCAAGATACACCCAGTGGAGAAAAGAATAAAAGAACTATACTGCGGATTCACGAACGATACGATCAATATATTGGGAAAAATAATTGTCAGAACACAGTCCAATGGGTGGATCAGCGACGAAACACCTTTCTTCATAACCGGCGGACACGAACGTAATATACTGGGAAACGACAACTTACCCAAACTGGGCATAGAAATTTCGCAGAGGAAATGTCCCCAACCAATCTGTATGGTCAATCAACCTACACCCAAGAGTGAGTACAAAAACTTACCCTCATTTTCAGACAACATTTTTAACGAGTTTAAGAACCTATTTACTAGAGTGGGAAAAATACCCAACGATCGGAAGGTAACCCATTTTCATACACCTTTTAAACCAATACAGTCTAAAGGGAGAAGAGTACCACTCCACCTACTCGCGGCAGTGAACGAAGAGTTAAGAAGAATGGAAAAAGAAGGGCACATAATAAAATTAGAGAAATGCGACGAAGATTGTTTCATCAGTCCAATTGTAATCACTCGGAAAAAGGACTCGTCAATAAAATTGGCACTAGATTCAAAGCTTTTAAACGATCAAATTTTTAAAAATAAGTATCAAATGCCGAATATCCACGAACTGATTGACAATGTGGCACTACAAATCTCAGAAAAACCCAATGGGCGAGTGTGGTTCAGTAACTTAGATCTTAAAAACGCATATAGCCAACTTCAACTGTGCAACCAAACAAGTAAACAGTGCAATTTTAGTATAGTAGGCGGCGAAACGACAGGAACGTACCGGTTTCTAACGGGATTTTACGGATTAGGAGACATGCCCAATGAATTCCAACGGGTCATGGACTCAATGTTGAAAAACATCCCGTTTACAAATTGTTACATAGATGACATCCTGGTAGCCTCGCGCGGATCATTGGAAGAACACAAATCAATAGTGTACAAAATTTTATCTATCTTAGACAAGAACAACATGGCAGTGAAATGGGGGAAATGCGCATTTTTTAAATCGGACATCGAATGGCTTGGCTTCAAGATCTCAGGCAACGGAGTACGACCGTTGGTCGGTAAAGCCGACGCAATAAAAAATTTGCCAATCCCGAAGAACATTTCTGAACTTCGCTCATTTTTCGGCTCAATAAATCAATACGTAAAATTCGTCCCTAACTTATCTACGCTAAGCTCTCCTCTTCGACCTCTCCTAAACAAAAAATCACTATACAAATGGGATACAAGTCATTCATTAGCGTTTGAGAAGTTAAAAACGGAAATTGTAAATATTGCAGAAAATAGTCATTTTGATATAAAACAGAAGACAAGACTAAAAACAGACGCCTCACATAGTGGACTAGGGGCAACCTTAGAACAATTACAGGACGACCAGTGGAAAACAATCGCGTTCGCATCAAGATTTTTAAACACCCATGAAATGAAATATTCTACCAACGAATTAGAATTGCTGGGAGTAGTATGAGCCGCAGAACATTTCAGAAATTACCTGTACGGAACAGAATTCCAAATAGTAACTGATCACAAAGCGTTACTATCAGCACTTTCGGCAAATCATGGCAATAAAACGATGCACAGCCGATTGACCCGCTGGGTAAACAGACTCTTACCTTTTAATTTTAAAATTTCACATATACCAGGAAAGGACATGGGCTTTACGGATCTTTTATCTAGACTCCCTTCGGGCAAAGCCCTCCCAATTTCACATTATGACGACGAATTTGTAGTCGCTTCAATCGACAGAATTCAGAACATCTTATCGACGAATAAAGATTGTAAATTACTTACTGTAAATTCTGTAGTTAGACCAGCGGTCGCTGTAAATACTAATTCACGAGTTAATACATTCCCATCGGGAAATGAAAATTCAAGCGACGTGATTGGTCAATACCAATTGAATAGCTCTTTAGCGCTACTCAAGCTCAAGATTATTGCTGCTATCATATCTTGTATCGCTCAGTCGATAAAAATTTGCCACAAAAACCATTCTCGGACAGAAAATTGTTCTACAACCTGCCAACCAATCGATAATTCCAAATTTAATTTTAAAAGTATTACCTTTTCGGACAAAGTCCTTTTACATTTTCTACTTTTAAATAGACACTTTATACCAATCAACAAAAGAAAACAAGAATTCCCAATGGACAAAGTGAACGAACCTCTTCTGATCATCCCAGAAGAACACAATATTGCCCTCAAATTCAGAGACGACAGACTCCCATCCGACCACGCAGATCTTTTGAGAAGATATAAGGCTGATCTGAATTTACCGAATTCTCCAATTCGTCCAGAAAATCATTGTTCGAAGAAATTGCTCCAGATCATGACTAGACAAGACAAGGTGTTGTGGGATCTGATAGAGACGATAAAGAGGAATCGACCGATGGGCATACACGGGGCTTACATGAAGAATTACGCCAAAGATTTACACGTGAAAGACGAGCTACTCTTCTTAGATAACAAACTAGTCGTCCCAGCTACCATCAGGGGAACTTTCAATTCAATGTTACACGAGACTCACCCAGGACAGTTTGGAATGAAATCTCTCGCCGAATATTTATGGTGGCCTCATATTTACCGAGAAATCTATCATCACGGGAGAACATGTACTCAATGTTTAAAAGCGGGTAAGAACATTAAAGTGATACTAGGCACCCACAATATTTCGAAACTCCCGACGTTGAAATTCGCGAATGAAGAAATTAATTTGGATTTTGCGGGACCGTTGGATGCTAGTTGGGGCAACAACAAATACATTCTGCTTTGTATCGACCGGTACACTAAGTTTCCTTCGGCCAAGATTGTCGATAACACTTCCTCAAGAAACGTAATTTCATTTCTAAACGATTATTGTCATCTTCACGGTTTCCCGAAAAAAATTAGAGTCGACCATGGGTCGTGCTTTCTCTCACAGGATTTCAAAAACTTTTGCGATAAATTTAACATAGAAATCATTTACTGCACTGTCGGGGACCACAGATCCAACGGGCTAGTGGAAAGACTAGTATATACAATTAAATCGAAATTACTGGCGATGTCTTTTGAAGTACCGAAACCCTCGTTAAACGATTCGATCGAGAAAATCATATGGAACCTGAGAATCTCAAAACAAACGGCGATCGGATGTACTCCGTTCGAAAAACATTTTAACAGAGTAGCAAACACTAGGTGGAAAAATCTGATGTCCAATATTGACCATTTAGATAAAGGAAAGACTATATTGTCCAAGGAGCGGGCTTCTAACTGGGAACTACACGACGGGGCAGAAGATGGCTACTTGGACGAGGAACAGGACAGCACGTCGGACCCAGAAGAAAACTTACCGCTAGCCAGGACGATCAGCCAAAACATCACTCAGGATGAATGTACACGAACTTCAGACCCAATGGGAAAAAGAAAAGCAGTAACGGGAGGTAATTTATATAGAAGGGCGTCTAACAGGAAAAACAGGGACCCTTATTTTAATTTGGTTAAGAAGGATATTATCGACTCGTCAGAACATACAGTTACCCTTGACAACGGGCACGTTTTACGTAAATCGGATCTGGCTATAAGAGGAAAAATACTCCCAGGGCCCAAAAAGATAATAGTGAATCAGACACCCACCGGGCATAACACTCATATTCATTCGAGTTTAGCGGGGAAAAGGAAACTCTCACCACCGAAGAAAGCTGGATCGACAAAAGCTGGCCACTCGAGACAAGATACCCCGAGAACAGAAACTATCAGACTAGGGACCAGCACACTGATCGCGAGTTCGAACACTCAAGAGTCTCCAATACCTTCTTCAGGTTCCTCTTCCTTAAATTTAGATTCGTGGGACGGGATAATCGAGGATTACTTTGACGATGTGACCAATAATAACGTACCTAAAAACCCTCATTCCGAGTCTAACCAGAACCTAAGTGTTACAGGTCATGTAGAATCCCCACTATTGAGTTTGGAAGGGACAGCGAGCAACGACACACGGGAGATTGTGGTCATACACGACGAGAATATGAGTGAAGGATCTCAGGGCAATCCGATCATGATAGACACTACTCCGGATCAGACGATAAGTGAGACCCCGAAAACCCGAAATTCCAGACCACGCAGAAATGTGGGACCCCCTCAGTTTTACGGTAGTCGGAGATTTATAGACGCGGTGCAAGAGAAAGACGAATTAGCGATGCCAACGACTGTATTCGCTCAGACTCAGGAATCTCCAATCTTTTTGTTAAACTCCCCTTCCGAACTATTGACTCCATTAGCTGAGGCTCCCCCCAGACAGATGCTAGTTGCAGAAACCACCTTATCATGGTCCTCAAGGAATTCCCTTCCGATGGGCAGAACTACAGGTTCAACCACGATGACCCAACTCCTCGAGAATTCTTCGAATTCAACCACAGCCTACTCGACATCTAAGGACCATTCTTTAGAGACGGATAACTTGAGTGAGATCTCTTCGACCATAGATCCAGAAGTAAGAGCAAAATTGGATGAATTTGAGGACCAATGCTTGTAATCGACATATCAACTCAAACATTTCATATTTTCCGTCGGACTTAAAATTTTTTAACCTTATCTGTAGATACAATTGTACATGTTAATGTACACGTTGTGGATTAGTTTTCGATAGTTAGTTACCATACTCTGTAAAAATTTGTAATTCTGTATAGACACCCTGTACATTTGTACATTCTCTTTCAATTGTGGATTTTGTTTTACCGCTGTATATTTACCCTCTGGGCGCAGTTTGTAAAATTCTTCCATTTTCTGAGGGGGAAAAAGGGTGTACATAGAGTTATAGTTAGTTTGCAGTTTTATTTTTTTTCCCGGTGGGAAATGTTGTGATTTGTTTTTAGTATGTCATAATGACCTTCGGTATTTTAATTAATACCAGTTTAGTTACGACCATTGGTCGAGATCAACGCAAGTCAGTTGTCCTTTTAACGTTCTTAATTCAACTACTTCCTTTTATTCTCTTTTATCTATTAAGCTTATGTACATTTAGTGTACATACTGAACATACCATTTTAATAGGTTATTTATAGATTCATAGGATTACAATATTTTATTAGGGTCCCCATATAGCAACAGGTAGTACGATGTGCCAAATCGGCAAAAAGAGTTATAAATTCAAAACCAGCGACGGCATGTCCAATGCAAAGCGATTTGATTGGAAATCTTTAATTTTTTAAAGTTTCTCTTATTCTTGAAAGTTATCGTAGGTCAGCGTTAAGGTTATGATAGAAACATTTTGCTTCAACTGCTCAGGCTAGCTCAGTTTTTGTGCATGCTCATCTAAGCAGCGATATTTAATCAACAACTGTCGGAGAAAAAAACATACTAGTATCCACAGCAGCTCAACTTGACTCATTGTCAATTTCATTTATTCCGTTAGAAACCTTCCAAATGGCATCTACTTTTATTGCAACACCATAATTGCAGCAGCATTACAAAAACAGCTCAATCTAAACGTTTCAAATCAAGTCAACAGCAACAGCTAAGCGTGCGAAATGTTTTCAGTAATGAAAAAGAGTCTTGTTCTGATTAATTAAGTATTGGATCACATGAAGCTACTGCAGCTACAATCAGAGGCCGATCTAAGATTTTCTCAAGGGGGGATTAAAACTTTGGTCAACTTTTTTTTAGGTCGACAAAAGTGAATTTCCGAGTTCTCCCAAAGAACTAAAAAGACCCTGTTTTAGTAAAATTTTCTGCGCTGCAGGCTAAATTTTAGAAAACTGGCCTAAAAAGGCGTTTTTAGGCACTTTTTGGATAATTTTGACCAAAAACTTGCGTTTTTTTTTGGCGCGCACTCCCCCCTCAAAATTAGTATATATTAGTGCCAAAGGCGCTTTTAGAAAATGTTTAGGGACCTTCACCAAAAATGCATATCTCAAAATAGTGCAAAGGGGGGAACCTTTGGGTCGGCAAGGGGTCGAATCCCTAAGGAGTAGCATCAATCCCCCCCTAAATCCGCCACTGGCTACAATCACTTTATCGTCAGACAACTCAGATGAGGCAGCTAATTTTTGACAGTCGATAAATCTCAGCTCACTTGATTTTGCTCGCTTTGCAATCACAGTTGAGGTATCAACTTTCTTGGTAGAAGCGTCAGGTGAGGAGTTTGCAAAACCCGATATTTGGAAAAGTCCTACAGTCACTCCCTATGTTGCTAAAAATCTACAATGTTGAACAATCACTGATCCGCTCAATTAAAAAAATCAACGCGCTACAGAATAAATTTTTTTGGAGTTAATAAAAAATTTTTTGCGATTTTTTTAATGTTATGAAACAAGCAGATTTTTGTTGTCGATATTTTTGAAGACTTATTAAACTGTGTCAGAAAGCATGCTCTACAGTTTGAATGTCTGCTTTATAATTTGAGATAGGCTTGTTATGCAGAAACTGTTTTTTAAGAAAGACAGGTCATTAAAAATGACAAAATAAAACTAAGTTAGATTTAACTACTATCTACTTCTGATATTTACACATCACTGCAAATATTTCTAAAAAAAACTTCAAAAAAGTCACTGTTATCTGGTCTCTTTTAATTTGGATTAAAATCTAGAGCCTCTATTTTTCTGGAACTGTTTCACCATTCTCGACAGTTCAGACATCCCTTCTAGGATCCCGGTGGGTATTCACAAGTACCAAAATGATAAATCAGTCCCATTTGTACCAAAATAAAAAATCAATCGCGTTAGTACCAAAAATATTCAATTAGCCAAAGACTACTAAGCGTACTTTTTTAAGCTCTTGGTTTAAGGTCGCCGGTGGGCGCGCTACGCGCGCGTCGCCGTTTCGCGGCGATAACCGGCTCTAATTTTCGTATAGAGTCCTACCCTCTGTTGGCAAGCTCGCACTACGTTGGCGCGACTGCGGCGATCACTATTCTGCTGCTTAGTTTTCTTCTGTTTGAACAGTAGAAAATTAATGTAATAATTCGTTGGCTCAAAGTTTGACCAATCAGAAAACGAGTTAAATAATTTTGGTAGTGGGACCGATTTTTTTTTTGGTACAAATGAACGTTGGTACAAATGGGACTTCACCTAGGATTCCATCACCCGAAGGTGCACAGCACCCTTGCACGTGCCAAGCTCTATCTTTTAACGAGTGCATCTTCATTTTCCCGGATATTTCCGAGACACTTCGGCTATTCGGAAGATCTTGTTTGTTGGCCATCAGGAGCACAGGCATTCTGTCATCGGTTATAATCGAACTGAGTTCCTCATGGGTTTCGTTGAATTTTTCTGGGTCGTTGCTGTCGATGATGTAAATCGAACTGAAAGCAAATAGAAAGTATAATACAACAATTATTGTTCCGAGCTCGGAGGTTGAGAAAAAATTTGGTTTCGGGTGTTTTTTTAACTACTAAAAATTCAGAAACAAAAAATGTCCTACAGTGCTGAGTAATTAATCACATTGATGACCTTTTGATAATCATTCGAGCTGCAATGACAAATTTAGAAAACTTCTTGTCCATGTCGAGAAAAATTGATCTGAAGGTTTTTGATTTCAGACTTTTCTCTTCCTTGCTTTTCACTTTCTCTTGATCCTCGAACAAAGAAAGAATAGTTCGGTTAAGTTTTCTAAACAATAATCTGACTTTCGATCAACGCTCAAAGATCAACCCTGCCCTAGGCCCGCGATACCATTAATTGAACCTACCCATCAGTATGGTGGAAGTAGTGTTGCCACAGAGGTCTCGGTTTCTGATGACCCCCCACGTCCCAAACTGTGATAAATGACAACCCATTGCCCAACTAAACAGTCTCCATGTTGAACCCAATTGTGCGAATCGTGGTCACTTGTTCGTTCAGTTTCAACTTGTAGAGCACTGTCGTTTTCCCAGCTGCGTCTGGTCCCAACATGAGAATATGCGTCTGGGCTCTTTTCCAGTTTCCCCCCTTTCAAACTCAATTTTGAAAAGTCTATTAAACGTTGTCATAATGAAATGAAATTTGGCGTGTTGAACAAATCGACAGTTCTGAACAGATTTGTTCTTCATACTTTACAGCGTAACATCACGCGTTTAGCCGTAATAACACGTAAAACAAACATAAAACTCGGTGATTTGAAAAGGCGGGGGGGGGGGGACTGGAAAAGAGCCCGCGACTGCTCGTTGCCCCATGATTTGTAAACTTCGAACAATTTCGAAGCAAAAATACCCTTGGAAGCTCTACTGAAATTTCAATGAAAAAGCCGGCTATATATAAATAACTTCAGTTATTTGCCTTAGCTATCAAAGGTTGAAAATTAAAGAATATTGCAATTTGAACTCAATATTTTATTTCTGATTGATAAATCTAGGAAATTTTAAAATCTGATGAATTAATTTTAAAGGAAATGAGAAATTTGTTAAGCCAAGGTGTATTGATTAAATTGTGAATTTTTCCGCTCATTTTAAGCCTTTTAGGTTGTCTAATTGACGACGCAAGTAATGCTAGCAGGGAACGTTTGAGCTGTTTGATTCTACGTTGTTGTTTGTTTCTCTGTTCACTACAACAGCAAAGATTTTTGAAGTATAAAATTACACCGTGAATTTGATTAAAAAACTGCGTGTTTGCCGTGCAAAAAGTGATCTGTGAATGAAATAGTCAAACAGGAATTTGATGGAAGGGTGCTTCTCACAATTGGACCCAAAGTTGTTACTCTGAAAGCACATTGTACTATTCATTTTGTAAAGCCTTTTGTACTATTTTGTAGCAAAACCTTTGGGGGGATTAAGGGAGGGGTGGTGGGTTAGCAGTCGCTTAAATAAAGCGTTTTTTAAAACAAAACCGCCCAAGAAATTCAATAAATGCAATGCTCAAATAACAAAATGGTCAAAAGCCGAAAGAATGCCAGGTCAACAAAGTCTTGAAAGTTCTCAAAAATTCCTTTTCATTGAAAAAATTGGTTTGCATAGATTTTTTCCTACCCATGGCTTGGAAAACGTATCTGCTAGATTGTTGGCTTTCAATCATTTTTTAACCTTCCGAACTAATTGATTTAAAAAACCAGCGATTAATTTTAACTTGCGATGCAATCGGGTGGTATATCAAAGCCTGTCAATTTTTTGGTCGGACAAATTTGTCGTAGGACGAAGTATGTTAACTACGCAAAAATCGTAACGTTAAATTTTTATTTTGATTGGAACTAACGTTATTGGGATGTGTCGTCGATATCGACTAAACTTGGGTCATGCTTTTACCTGCTCGATTCAATTTAGATATTTTTTGATTTTCTCAGTCGAATGAGAAACAAGTTTGTTCATGTTCGACCCAGATCAAACATCAATGAGGAATATTGAACAGGTTGTCCAGTGCTTTCGCCATAAAAATAAATGCTCTCGACTAAACCCAGCTCAAACAAAATAAATCGACCGGCTGAGCGAAAAATGGTACGTATTGACCCTGCCAAAAAATAAAATTTATTTGTTTGTTCCTTCATTGACGAAATTTAACAACTTCCGGAACCATTTTAACAAGTTTCAAACCAAGAATTCGGGTTAGTCTCCAAAAAAAAAGTTAAGACTACTTAAAAAACTTTGGACTTTGGATCTTTTATGAAGCGCAATAATTGTATGAGATAACTCTATAAAGATAAAATGTTTTTGTTCGGACCATTGAAAATAGTAGGAACTTTGGAGCGTTGTATTCTAGTGTTTTTGTTTTTTCTTTTTTTTCGTGTTCCACGCAAAGTCAGGTACCATTAAATACTTATTGGAATGAGCTATTTTGTAAATAATATATCATATTAAAGCCCTTTCTGTTGTGATTCGAACGAAATTAAAACGTTTCAAATAGTTCTAGTGTCAGCAAAAACAGGCTAAAATTGTTGAGTTTTAGTCTAATTTCAGGCGAGTAAAGCCATCCAGTAGTTCCTGTAAAAGCTTACTATATAAAATAAGCCAGACAATTTAGTTTTAGCTCAGTTCGCAAAATACTAATGCTATTGAGAAGGCCTAAAAATAAACCCAATTTGAAAAAGTAGGCTTCTTTTAGTTTTATGGTAGGAGATTTTTGTGCTACTGGCGCAACAACCGAGTAATTCTGTTGAAAAAGTTTTATCATAAATTTTTTTATTAAAAATGATTTTAAGTATAATATCAGAAATTTTTGAGCACAATATATTCCGTAAACGCGTGAGCTTCTTATGTTGACTTCCATAAAAAAATAAAAATATACACGAAGCTTTGGTATTTGAAATTTTGTATCGAGCACAATGTTTGTTTGAGCTATCTTATTAATAAAAGGATCGCCCATTCCTGTGCAATGTTCCGACCATGGTCCTAAAAAATTACAAAACATTTTTTTAAATTAATGCCGTAATTTTTGGTGTGGTGTGATAACAAGAGCTGAATAAAAACCTAAAGATTAGACATTGTCGACAGTCATAATAAAATGTCATTGCTATTGAGAAGTTGAATAAATGAATAAATTGTTTTCAGGCTCACAAATTTGTGTTTTAGTATAAGATATTGATAATACTATATCATCTTGTGAAGCATAAGAGAACGTCTTTAGACCAAAATGGTCCGTTTTCAAACGTCTCTGATATGCAAAAGAAATATGATATGTTCAAGTTATGATGCTCAAGAAAACAGATTCATCGACAGTGTTGAAAAAATGAACTCATTCAATCAAGTGACATCTTCAACCGCAAGCTTTGTTGCATTAGAATCGCTCTAAGCTTTTGATACGTAAAGATTTCGGCGGGGAGCAAACTAAATTATGATAATTTATTATCAACACTTTTGAAAATGTTTGAGTCCATTTTTATAAAAGGTTCAAAAAACTTGTTTTCTCTACCATTACTGATGACTCACTCTGTCCCTGTGGTTTCACTTGAAAAGTATAAATTGTAACTTTAGTTTCGATGAGTTCGTTTTAGATTTCAGTCGGATTGTACCCAGGTTTGTTCCAGACAGTAATAGCATACCTCGTGCACGGTTGAAGGATGCGTGTTTTGGATTCTGTTGGCGTATAATGTTTTTGAAGCAGCTTAAATCAAACTAAAAGGTTTTTTTTGGGATTTTTTAACATGAAAATTTATAATAATTGTCTGTGGTGTCCAATTTCGTGTGAAGACTGTCTTGATTGGGGAAAATGGTTGAAAATGAAAGAAAATTTAACACAAAACAATGAAACACAACTGAAGTAAGCAATGCAACATTCGCCAACGTTTTTTAAAGACTCTTGTTTTATATCGTCAATTGCCACGGTTTTGGTCCTAAAACAAAATTCCTATTTTTGAACCTTAATGAAAGTTCTTTGTTAACCCATTTTTTTCAATATTGAGTTAAAATACTTAAAGTTTATCAATCGGAAAAAGATCGAATTAAATTCAAAAGGCAAACAAAAAATTGATAAACTTGAATTATTTTGTGTTTAAACTATCAAAGGGGTATAGTTTGCATCCACTTCAAATCCAATTCAGATAGTAAGATGTACTTAGGGCTCAAATTATTCTGAATAAACGTGGTTTTTGCACAAAGGTTTTATCAGTTTCCCTCGTCCTCCAAAAACTTCTCAATGAAGAGTTCTACGTCGATCAGTTAAGGTTTTCAAATTCACAAGGGAGGACGTATTGGAACCTGATCTAATCTACATTTTATGATTGGATAAATTAAATGTTTTACCAATGTAAAGTATTTAATATTAACCAATCATGATCCATCTAACTAACAACCCACTTATTTGTAAGTGCTGAAGTTACTTGTAATTTCAGCACCAGAGAGATTTGAATTTAACTTAGAAATTAGTTGGACTCTCCCGAGCACTTCAGCAGCCGCAATAAACCAGTATACCCTAGATCTATTGAGCCTAGCAGAGACTAGTTAAACAACCTGAGACTAGATAGTATAAGAGTAAGATTAGGATCGGTATTAGACTAAGAAGTTGCACGAATCTATCCGGCCGAAAATAAGATAGCGTGACGAGCAGACGGTGTACCCTATCCGAAATTACTCTATGAGTTACACTTCGGTCTTAACTCATCTGGTGCGACCATAAGTCTCGAACAAGACCTTAATAGCTTAGAATTAACCAAAATAGATTAGAAATTAGACAAAAACATTTACAAAAATGTTATACGACAATAATTTAATCGAAATGTCTCTCCGACTCAATAGATCAGAGCCAATATTCCGAACCATAACAGAACTACCCGGAATTGGAAGAAGACCTCGAACCAAAGACGACATACGACAAAGTAGAAACTTGCCGTATAGTTATATGATAGTTCGGCAAAAGCCAGAACAAACTTTTATATTTCGAATACTACTTGCAATGAATTTAGATTTCCATTTGCAAACATAAAACCTTGAAGTTACTCTTCAAAATCATTTCAGGCGCTAAACAAATTTATTAATATACAATAACGATTGATAAAAAGATCTAAGATCGTTTTCCTAAAACTCTGCAGTATTATACAAAACATGTTTGAAAAATATTTATTGGAAAATAAAAATAAAAATTAGTAGCATGACAATAAATGGTTAGTAATCATAAATCATCCTGTTGTTCCAGCTTCATCATCTAAAACATAACAGCAATCATAAACCTACTAACATCATCAAAACACTAAATCTTTCCTTTACACACATTTAAAATTTTATTAAAACTTAAATTCACTTAATTTTAATACCAGATCATCAAGGCTTATCCTTGGATCTTAAATCATTTTCTACTTAATTAAATTTCAAATTTGATCATCAAGGCTTATCCTTGGATCAAACAGAACAACTTTGTTCTCCCCCACCCACTTAATTAGTGTCTAACGACCTCAAACGTCGATTCACTACCCAACCCTTTCTAAAGACCTAAGACTAATAGAAATTTTTAAACAAAACTAATCATTCAAATTAGGATAAACAGTGAAGAACTTCGGTTATTCATCCTTCACTTGACCCCCCCTCTTACCAGACCCAGGATAAATCTTAGACTTAGTAAGTTTAAAATAGTATCTAACGAACTACTCGCGTTCTAATTATACCTGAACCTTGTGGATCGATTTACTATTCTCCAACCCTTGAACACAATCACTACCCCTAAGTAAGATTAAGTAAGTTAACACCTTAACTTATACTAGCCACGAGAAAGTAAAAAATCATTCTTCGGAATCGATATACTTTTCTCTCCAACCCTGAACAAACAGACCCAGGTTAAGCTAACCAAAAAATCGTAAGAACTAACAGTTTAGGAAAATAGAAATCATTTAACAACCCTTTGCATCCGTCATTCTAAACCTTATGTCATTTAAAAACCTAGGAAATAAACAAACAATCGTTTTACACAATTGTGAAATAGATAACAAAAAATACGACCTTGTAATCACACCTCATACACAAACAGTTGGATACATTCGAACAAAACGACAAACACTAAAGAGAAAAATAATAACTAAACAAAGACAAATAACACGAAAAAGATTTTCAAAAAATCGAAACGCATTTTCAGAATCAGAAACCAACAGTTTAGACGAACTTTACAAACTAAAAGAATCAATAGATAAAAATTGCCCAATTCACGATCAATTATATTTCTCTGACTCAGAAACAACTTCAAATTCATCACAAAGAGGAAAAAGAAGAATAAAAAAGCAGTACAAACACAAACCAGTACATTTATACAATTGGAATCAACCAATTCGACACATTAATAATTACATATTAACAGTAATCGAACGAAAAAATGAGTTCAACGCACACCCCAGGTGAAGAAACTCCAGATGATGATGAAATCTTTCCTTTTATAGTAGACGCAGATACTGATAGAGGACAACACATATTTTGTCAAAATTTACTCGTAAATTTATTTGAACCCGGAATCAGTCCATGTAAAACAGAGTTCCCCGATGTAAAAATCAAAAGACAAATCATAGATCACTATCTAAAAGATATATGCAACATAACACAACAGTATGGAATCTACTCCATAGAATTCACCTCACCAAACCATAATAATAGAAAATATACAATTCAAACAGACGATCTTGATTTAGAATTTTCAAAAGTTTTTTCAGAATATATAAAAAGCATCCAATACCATAACTCACAAAGAGCAAACTCCATATTCACCAATGAAGTTTTCGCAATAATATATAGTTATATTTCGATATTAGAAAACGAAATCCCAATAACAAATGTCTCACCGACAGAAACATCTAAACATTTAAGAGTACGACATGAAATCACACTACTCTCTAGTTATTTAAACATCATTAAAGAAAATTTCACGAAAGACGACGTTTCACAACATACAAAACACGATCTACAAAAAATTTTGGCATGGTTCATAATAGATTATTTCACACACAATATTGATTTAATTGCACAAGCAAGAAAAAATTTTAGACCCCAAAATTCGAACGATGATACCGCTATCACAGAACAATCAGATTATGTTTGGGACCCCGAATGGTCTCATCCCGCATTTATAAGCTTTCCACAATCAATCTCAAGTCAAGCAATAGGTACAATATCTTACATAAGAGATTATGTAAGAGTAATACCATTAACAATTGATGCAACACCATTAAACTATAATACATTTTTACCCGATACACAAAATAATAGTTTAAACTCTACAGTTATACACAATGAAAACCTCAATGGAACTAGGAATCTTACTCAACAAGATATCCAGACACCATCACACTTCATAAATGAAGAAATTGTACACACAACAACTACACAACAAAGTATTTCACCAATACGCCCAAATTTGACAACACCAAGAAATACAAATCCTTCACAAACACAGGTAACCTTACAATCAACCGTTAAACCTTCGGTTGCCCCTAAATATTCACATATGGATTACCAAACATACAGACCCATGACAATACCACCAAAAACACGCAAAACATTCACTAGAAACAACTTTGCAGACCATAATTATAATTATACACATCCATCAAAAACATATAATCAACCACAAAGAAATTTTAACCAATATACAAGATCTCGAAATTGGGATAACCCAATGGCCCAACCTAATTCAACAAATTTCCAAACAAATCCTCCACGGGATCACAATGAAAATTACCCATTTTTTCAACAAAATAAAAATAAAAAACAGACATCTTATCAAATGGATTATTTATCCTCAGATGATGATTTCTTACAACCAGATATATTTGCACAAAATACTCAAGAATATCGTAGACAAGGAATACAGAGAACACGTACAAATCATAGAAATTTTTCTCCACAATCAATAGATGCACAACATCAACAACCAATTCAACAACAAAATTTAATTAATACACAATCCTTTCAACCAATTCAACAACAAAATCCAATGACTGCACACTCGTATCAAGCATCACAAATGCAAAATGAAATACCACTCCCATATTATCTCCAACAACATGAAATAACAAGAAACCAACTTTCAAATTTTTCTCAAATGCCAAATGCAGCAGAATCATTACAAATGACAATGAATCCATACCTTATGGGTGGATCATCAATAACATCAAACAAACCTTTAATGGTTTTCACAGGAACAGACCCTGAATACTCTGTAGAAGATTATTTAAATGCAGTAACAGCAAACCTGATTTTAAATATTGGACCTGAACCAATTAATACGCCACTACATCAAAACTGGATACATCGACGCACAGCGTTAATACAAACAACCTTAGATGGCGCAGCCCAAAAATGGTTTTCAGTACTACCTCTAGAAATAAAATCAAACTGGAAAAGATTTACACAAGAATTTTCAAAAATGTTTGACTCCGAAAGAAACAAACAACAACAAAGAGTTTTATGTAATGAAATTCGCAGATTACCAAACGAAACCATCAAGCAAATAGCAGTACGAATCGAAACACTAGTTCGAAAAGCATATTCATTAAATACACATGACTATAAAAACACAAAGATGACAGAAATCTTAATGATGACCTTAACACCACAACTAAGGAAAATAGCAATAAAAAAGAGAGCATCCCATCCTTCTTCAATTCGAGAACCCGATTTAGATTTTCGAAAACTAGTAGACAAATTAGAACAAGCAGAAATCACGATGAAACTAGAAGAAACGGAAAATCTGAAATTACAATACGTTAACAGAATTGAAACGACTCCCACTAATATTAATAATATACAGGAATCAGAGACAGACCTCGTTGAAAAAATCACTGAAATACTCAATATCTACGAAAAGAACCCAAACTTTAAAGGCAAACCATCTTTCAAAAAATGGTGTAATTATTGCCGACGATACGGACATAGTATTTCCGAATGTAGACAAAAACAGCAAGACAATCAAAATAAACCTCAAAAATATAAAGAACCAAATAAATCATTCTATCAATACATGAAAAAAGATCAAAATCTACCGAACAAAACAGTCTACAGCAACAACAGTTCAGGAAAACCACTCCCGAACAATACAAATTATACAAGAAATCAATCACCATATAACTCAAGTTATAGAGGAAGATCACCAGAACGAAGAAACACGAATAATTCATCACAAAATCACTACAATAGACCAAATAGTCGAAATAACTACTCCAGATCAAATTCAAATACACAACGATTTGTTTCTAGATCTAATTCCCAATCAAGAAATAACTACTATCCAAACAACCAATCACGAAATTCATTATACAATAGGAATAGAAACTACTCCTATAATCGAAATAGAAGTTATTCAAACAACCGAAACCAGAATTACCCGAACAATCGATCAAGGAATAACTCTTATAATAGATCGAACTATAACAGACCAAACAATAATTACCAAAACAGATCGCGAAATAATTCACAAAATCGACACCCAAGTTATAATAATCGTTATAGAAATTATTCCCAATCACCACACCGGAATAATAATAACTATAATAATTCTAATAATCGCCACAGAAGTAGTACACCTAAACATCAAAGACAAATCAATCAAGTACAATCTAACCCAGAAACAACATCAGACCCTCCAGGTATTGATGACACAGTAACTGATACGTTACAACTCAATCAAATAAACTGTACATCATCAGATTCAGAAAGTGATACTGAAAACACTCTTTCTATCAATATGATAAAAGTCGAAAATGACTATGAATCTGTCATATATGAACAACCCTTTTCATCACACATATATGAAAATCAATCAGAATTTCTTCAAAATTATTACACTACACCCATAAATTCCACACCAACGACGCAAGAAACAAACGAGATTAACACTACAGATCAAACCAATAAAAATACCAAAACAAAATGCTTGAATACAAACCACATTTATCAAAATATACAAAAAGAACCCAAAGAAAAAATTTGGACAATACCATTTCTCTTAGAAAGCCCAAGAAATAAAGAATTTCAACCACCAGACCTTGAAATAGATTTTTTAATTGATTCAGGAGCAGAATCAAACATAATAAACATCCCCACATGGAATGAAATAAAAACTTTACACCCAAAGTTAATACCTCTTGAAACCTCCAGTAAGTTAGCAACAGCACAAGGATCAACATTGATAAACTACGGAAAAATCCAATTATTTCTTCTCCCCACAAGAACAATGGAGCAAAGCAAAATTTTAAATAAGCCATTTAAACAAATATTCCATATCACTGACATTAAATATAATATCATTGGAATACCATTTATTTCGAAGTATATACCAACAATTAACATACTAAATAGTAAAATATTAATCAAAGATAAATATACAAAAACAAAAGAAACATCCTTAATATTTTTTCAAAGATTAAATAAACAACCACCATTCTTTTCAAAATTCTACCCGATATTTAACAAACAAAGAAAACACCTAAAACCACTATCAGGAAATATCTATAATTTTTCAATCAAACAAGTTCACCAATATGATAAAGAACAAAACAAACAAAAATTTTATATGTCAGAATTTGAATTCAAACCTATTCACAAATTTTTCAAAATCACAATCTCATCCATAAAATATTTGAAAAATTCGAATTCCGATATCATTTCCTTACATGTCTATAACAACACACCTTACCAAGTAACATTACCTTTAGGACTTTTAGGATACTGCGAAACCAACGCTACAATATCACCAATACACGAAAAAGCCTATCGCGTAAATAATATACTCCAATTACTAGATATTTGCCAATCTACAATTCTTAATGAAGAATTATCTATAAATAATATAATAAGTAACGAAAACAGAAATACGGATTATTTCACAAAAACTCCATATTTCAAACCTACATTCAACATAAGTAACTACACAGAGGACCAACAGAAATTTTTAACAATTTTTAATTTCCAACATTCACAAATAACACAAGACGAATTCGAAAAATTAGCCAAACAGCTCATTAAATATTCATCAGTCTATGCAACATCAAAATTCGATGTTGGCAAAATCAGTTCATCACTACATCTCCCGTTAAAACCAGACGCAGTTTTCAAAAAACAGAGAGCAAGTAAAGTACCAATTCACTTACATGATAAAGTGAACAGATTACTCGATATTTTAGAACAATACAACATTATATCACCAGTAAACAAAGAAGAACAACCAAAAGGCAACACATTCATCAACCCTGTTATCATTCTAGCTAAAGGAGAATCATTAAAAATCGTTCTCGACGCTAGATACCTCAATTCACTCATAGATGAATCAAAATGTAATTGGCCCATTGAACCAATACAAGTTATTTTAACAAAAATAAACGGCAAATACTTTACAACCGCCGATATGAATAGTGCATACAATCAAATGCCACTAGATGAACAATCACGACGTTTAACACAATTTGTTATAGGAAACCAACAATATGAATTCAACCGCTTATTCTATGGAATATCCATAGGACCAGCAGCATTTTCAGCTTTTATGAGCAAAATTTTTAGACCACTAATACTCAAGAAAAACGCAATCACCTATTTAGACGAAGTTTTTATGCAATCACAAACAAAAGACGAGATGTTCAATGTTTTAGAAAAATATCACCAAATACTTCAGAACGAAAATCTGAAGGCCGCCCCCGATAAATCACACTTCTTTTTGACAAGAGTTAAATTTTTAGGACATAATATAGAAAGAAAAACAATCACTCCATTGAAATCACGCATTGACGCTATTCAAAAACTTCAACCACCAACAAATAAAAAGAAAATCCAAGAATTTCTTGGAATGTTAAACTTTTTAAGTAAATATGTTTATAAAATGCAATTATATCTACGACCATTTTATAACATCCTTAGACAACAAAATAATTTTGAATGGAACACAGAACATCAAACACGATTTGAAGAAATAAAGAAACTTTTAACTGAACAAATTTCAAACACAATTCCAGACTCAAATCAACCATTTTATGCAATGTGCGATGCTTCGAACTTTGGCATCGGTGCAGCACTATTACAATCACATAATGGTACAAATAAGATGAACCTCATATCAGCAAATTCTCGACTATTCACTCAAGCAGAGCTACGACTCTCAACTCTAATGAGAGAATGCACAGCCATAATATATACACTGACAGAATATGAATTTCTGATACTTGGATCAAAACATCCAACAGTTCTATTCACAGACCATAAACTAATCATTTTTCTTTTTACACAAAAGTCTAATCCAAACCACCGAGTTTACAGATTTCAACTAATTCTAATGAAATTTCCAAACTTACATATAGTTTGGACTGCAGGAAAAAATCTTGCATTACCAGACACCTTAAGTCGAAATACACCACCTGAATTACTTACACGAAAAACAACAGTTGAAATACCCAAAAACATAAAATTCTACCTTGCAGAAAACGAAACATCACCCCGATTGGAATGCAAATATGCAGTAAAAACTGATATTGAACAATCACAAATAAATAATTTACAACATTTCCCACTTTATTTAGATTGTCAAAATAATCATTATGAAGTTGATCTACTTGGAACATCAACTTTCAAACCAATCCCATATTCTCAATGGATAAAAAATAACACCCAACAGAAACGAACAAAACAACACCTACCTAAGAAAGACCATTTTCCACTAATTGAAAAAGAAGATTTAACTGATAAAATAAATTTATCAGGACCACAAACAAATGATTCAAAATACACAATAAATCAAGTTTTTGACCTTCACGACCCACTTGACACAATACCCTTATCTAAATTAGAAATCGAAAACATTTTTCTCCCCCCAACAGAAACAATTACAATTTCAACACTGAAACAATATCAAAACCTTGACCCAGTAATTCGACAACTGAAATCATGGCACAAATATAAAACTAAACCTATCAAAGCAGATTCAACCATTCTCGGAAACAAAACACTCCTCCGATACTTTCGCAAATTTAACAACACAACAATTAACGAAAATACAGACCTTTTAGAATATAACCTAAATGAATCTACAGTTCCATGTCTCCCTTTAAGTATGATTCTTATAGCTTTTAATATTTCACATACACAAAATATTAAAGGACACTCTGGATCAGAAAAAACATATTCAAATTTTATACAAAATTTTTACTTCCCAAATGCACCAATTTGGATAAAAGTACTATGCAATGATTGTATAGTATGTCAACTAAATAAACCTTACCCAAATCAAAAACAAATAGCACAAAAACAAGATTTTAAAGGACAAAGTTTGTACTTTAACCATCGTATCTCATTTGATACTAAGGGACCAATTTCACCCTCATCAGAAGGAAACTCCTACATTATGGTAATTGTTGACGCATTTACACATTATGTAGCACTTAACCCAGTACCACATTGTAACGCTTATTACGCTTACACAACACTCTATGAACACTGGATAGCAAAATTCGGACTACCAGAAATTTTAGTTACAGACAACGGTACAGAATTCATAAATAATGAAATTATCACACTATGTCATTTATATAACATTAAACACAAACCACGTACATCTCATGCACCTTGGACAAACGGCTTAGTCGAAGGTATGAACCGTTCATTACAAGAATATCTTAGATGTATCATCAACGGAAATGATACAAAATATACCGAATGGTCAGCAGATGTAAAATTATTTCCCTTAGCATATAATTCACAAATAACGACAACTTTAGGAATGTCACCATACGAAATGGTTTTTAACCAAAAGCCACGCAAACCAATAATGTTTACAGCAAATTCTCATAAAAACGCACAAGGTTATTGTCAACCAAATAAAGACTCAATTTGTTATAACCTACCTTTACATACACACGATGAAGATCATTTTCATCACCCACAAATTCTTAAACTAGCCTCCGGTACACACACCGAATGGATTCTAAATAGAGATAAAAAACACAATGAAATTTATCAAAAAATAACAAAAAAGTTATTACAAAGACAAAACATTAATGAACAAATCAATTCACGTTTTACACCAGCCTCCGATTTAAAAATTGGAACATTTGTTTTAATACCTAATTTTAATACTCAAAAAGGAATTTCTAAAAAATTACAACCCCTTCGAAAAGGACCATACCAAATAATTGCAAAACCCACTGATGTCACATATAAAATTACCGACTCAAACAAAAAAGAAATCGTTCAACATCGAAACAACCTATTACCTTATTACCCAAAAGAATACGCACTCCGCGAATTAACTCAATTATATTCTTTCACAGGATTAAAAATCATTCAAAATGAACCACATCTGAAAAACACAGAACAAAATGATAACCCCACCGAAAATCAAAACACAAAACCAACCGCCACCAAAAACAATACACCAAACCATAAGGAATCTCCAAAACAAAGAAAAAATGGAAAAATGACAGAACAAATAATACCCCAAGAAGAAATAGACAAATCTGAACATAGAAAAACAACAAGACTCCGAAATCAACCACGTAAAAACTACAAAATGTTCATCCCCCAATCTAAAATATTAAAGAAAGTAGAATTTAAAAAGGAATTTTAAGATTTCATACTTCACAATCTTGAAACCTCCGTAACATTTTTCATTTCAATTTTTCAAAATAACATGCTCACAAGTACGCAATAATTCTAGTTCAAAATAGACCAATAGGATTCATCCAATCCGCCACTTTCTCTAACTCAAACTAAGATCAATTAGACGAATAATCTAGAACTCCAGGCACATCTCTAACTATAACTTTACAACCTCCAGGTCAAAAATAAGCAAACCACTCCAACTTGACAACTAAAATAAATATCACCATAATACCGTACCCCTCCCTTATCTAATAACCCAAAGATCAACAATATTTCCCCAACTCAGACCACGAATACCCCCAAAACAAATTTGATAACTTAGCCTAAAGTAACAAAATGAAGATTTTAATTAGCCTAAAGTATAAAAATCTCACCATACCCCGGATCATTTGACAAACAAAAATAAAGAAAAAGACGACCTCCCAGTCACCATGAAAATTGCCCCCAACAATTTTTTACAAAAATCAACCCACTTGTCAAAAAACTAATAAATAATTCGACCACACTAGAAAATCGCCTCAAACAGCAAAAAATATTCGACCAAGAGATCATTTCTTAAATGCTCTTCTCTCAAACAGTTGCTCAAATACTTATAAATTTTAAACATTTTTTTTCAATACTTGAAGCCCTTATAATATTTCTTTTTGATATACTTGAATCTTTTCTAATAATCCTAATCATTTTTTGTAACATTTTTTTAATTTTCTACACTATTCTCGAACTATTCCTCCAACTTTCCAAAACCCTTGAATATATCCACAGGTACGATTTTAACAACTTGTCTAAATGATACGAACAATTTTCAGTAGAACCGATATTTTTTTATTGTTTGTAATTTTCATAGCATTCTTATCATCCCTCATTTTGACAATATGTAAATGTATAAAGAAAGCAATCCTCACATTTGCCCTAGCAACAATCCTTCTAATTCTTTTTTTAGAAGAATATTATAATAAACACAAAATTTCTCACTAAAGTAATAATTCAAAAAACCATCAAAAATTGCTACCCAACAGTCACAGCATCAGTCTTCACCGACATCATCCCAAGATAACCAAACACCACCTTCAACTACTCAAAATCCTCAAACGTCTACACGAATTTCTTTTCAAGACAATCCATACACTTTTGAAGAACGACATACTCGTTTATCAGAACCACTAGAACCAGTCCAACGACAAGCACCTTTAAGCGAACCAACATATAACCTATACCCAACACTACCACAAGAACTAAGTAGAATAAAAAATTCTAGTCAAAACCAAAATACAGTCGAAATAAATAGACAAATTATACATCCTCGACGAAATAGAAATTTTCAAACTCCCCGAGTTCATTTTGATATACCTCAATCCCCATCACAAAACACTCCAGAAAACCCCATTGGTATATTACCAGAAACCCCTACGCTTCTTTCACAACGTAGCACCTCAAGCCTACCATCAGATTACTTAGGTTCAACACCAACATCTGAGCAAATACGTGAAAATCCCTTTAACCCCCCAAACCAGACATCGCGACTACCATATTGGACTACACATTCATTTACACAAGGTGAACCAAATTTAGTCAATGACCCCATAGATATTTCTACGGATACAACAACATCCTCATCACTACCAGAAACATTATCACTACCATCAACACCATCAATAAGCCAGTTTTCACCACCACCCTTTAACTTAAACTTTCCAAATAATCTCGACGCCAGATATCGAGAACAATCATCAATAAATATTCCTTTAAGACTAGATTGGAATACATTCACAGCACCTCCACCACTATTTGGACAACATCAAGAAAGTAACCGCCTTCATAACTGGGCACTTAATAGATTACAATATCGCCAAGATATTCACAACGATATCCGTGATCACAATATTCAAATACTCCAACAAAACAGTTTACAATTAAAGTTTGAAATCACAGTTAAGTTAAATAATATTACCCAACATCCCTACCCATTAAATCCACCTAACATAACAGCTCAATCACTACCACCACCGTTTATAACTACTGAAGTAATATACAAATACGACAGATATACCAAAAACACAATTGGCTACATTACATTTTATAATCCATACTCAGGATTATCATACACATGTATATTCTAAAATTATTAATTTTTCTCCAACTCCCTTTTCTAGTAATCTCAAATCAAAACATAAACCCTTCTCCTCGTACAGGACCACAAGACTTACTAGTAACACATTACGATTGTGAAGAAAATGAACAAAAAACACTACATAAATATGCAATAAATCAAGTATCACAATGTGAAACAGAACCACAAGCTATAGACCACAGATGTAATAGCAACACTCTATTCAAAAGCCCGAGCAACAACAGTTACAGGTTATAAATTCACAGCAACATTTTCCGAAAAGAAAGTACATTGTTCACAAGTCTCGAATGGAAACAAAAACCGACTTGACCATGAATCATTCTATCAAAGTAATATAGAACGTCTTTTACATCTCAATCCCGACGATTGTAAAAATGAATTACTAAGACTAAACATCACACAAAATAAAAACTCCCAAAGAAAATTAGTTAATTTTCAAGTTTTTTCAGACTCTGTACATCAATCACAACTTGAAAGACACCAAGGACATATAAAACTAGACGAAAAATACCCGTATAACGGCGCACACGGACGATTAACCTATGACCTACACGATAAACATTGGATACCACACATTGGTATAAATGACCCATCAAACTGCAAAGCAGACACAAAAAATAAAGGATACCAAGAAATAATGTTTTTCGATTGGAAAATACAACTCGAAAAAATACAACTAACACGAGATTTATCAGATAATACAATGATCTATCAAGGTTTCCGATTACCTTGTAAAAATGATCAAGGTTATTGCGACCCTACAACGAGAACACAAGCAACAATTGTTTGGTTCCCCGAAGATACATGTACAACATTTCAAGTAGCAAAAATACACGCTCGTATGATAAAATTTCACGAAAAATATTTTATACAATCAATTCCATATGAACAAGTCCATCCCTCACGAAAACTAAGTTCTAATTTTAGAAACATAGACAATATAGAAAATAAATTGACACGTTTTCAAATATATCAAGAAACAGAACTTGCATGTAAATACAGGAATCCACTTCACAGAACACAATACTCTGAAATATTAGTTGAATACGAAAAAGGATTCGACATGACCACTGGAAAAATAAAAATCGACCCATATGCCACAGGTCATCCTTTAAACGAAGGAACATCCTATATACCAGTTAATTTTCAAAAAAGCAACGGACAACCTGGTGGACATCTAAAACCTCAGGACACCAGAAGCACACGCTTACAAGAATTATCACTAATGAACACTACATATTTCGGTAATATCCACTATGATATTCATTTAGATATGAAACTAGATTATACAATTAGCCGAATTTTTCAAGAAATGTCACTCTCCGAATTAGAAACACTACACCAATTATGCGAATTAGAACGAACACAAATATTACAATCACTTGCACTAGCAGTATTAAAAATACCCTATGCAGGATACTTATTATCTGGAAATAGATCAAATTTTTTAGACTATGAAGGAAACATCTTATGGTTTTATACTTGTACTAAAAAAGTATCACCACTATACGTTTTTGAAGATAAACGATGTTATAAAAGAATCCCTATCTTTTATAAGAATAAAGTACATTTCGTGGATACACTTTCACGAAGAACCTATTTCTGGGATACCGCAGTCCCATGTGGATCAGAAAACAGCCACAATGTAGTACAACTAAACCCTGATGAAAATAAATATTATCTTCTCACACCATATCCCACATTAATGCAATCACTCAAAAAATTTTCACCAGAAAGCATTCGCGCTATTGCTCGAAACCCAAATATAGACTTACAATCAATAGGAATCTATTCAAAATCAGATATTCAACATCACATTAGAACACAACAATTCCAAGAATTATTAACACAAATGGACACTATACAAAGACAATCAATAGACCAAAATTTACGCAAACTTGCAGAAACCGCAGGATTTGCCGATATCTACACGCAAGACTATAGCGGATATTTTAAGGACATTAAAGATTACATATATCTAAACGGTGAAAAATACCGTCCCCAAGATATATCACCAATTAACATTTTTAGCTTTGTTACACTCAAAAATGAGATCCTCGATTTTCTAGGATGGCCCTACTACATCTTAGAAAAATTGACTATTTTATACGCAATGTTTAACTTTATTGGATTTCTTTTCTCACTTTTAAAAGGAATCTACAACACATGTGCTATACACACACAAGTAAACAGACAAGCAAGTGTAGCACGCATACTATTTGCAGGATTTTTTGGAATCTTTTCTACATCTATAAACAAAATTCTTTTAGACGCACAAATAAAAGAATATAACACAAAAATAACAACACGACAAAATACATACGACGAAGAACATAACAATGTAGACATAACGCCAACGGCACCACAATTACCAGCCCTACCAAATAACCATCCACTATCCCTAGTCCCACGAAATTTTCGAAACTTAGCCATCACACATAATCCAAATTTTCGACTCACCACATCACAAAGTCCCATTCAACATATAATGACACACCAGTCACAAGATGATAATACTTATGAACAAATTATTGAACAACCCCATACCACCGCTTTTCAGTCTCAAAATAATCATTTTTTTAGCCCACGATGAGCCGCCAACTTGGATCACTACACCGATCAAATTCCCACCCAACCAATCTTACCTCTCCAATCCCAATAATACCACTTTTTGCTTTTCCGCCACCCGATTTTCCATCTAGTAATGTAACATCAGGCATGAATTCCGACACTAATTCACACATCTCAGTTTTATATTCCATCTCACAACTCAATAACCCGAATATTGAAACCCCCGATGAATTTGCCGACTCAGAACCATCCCCATCCAATAATTTTCATAACTCTTCTAATTTTTCTCAACCCCCTTTTCAACCCATATTATCCAATAACCCAGACCCAATCACCCCCACACCCTCTTATGCTTCCCAAGTTACCCCAACCTACTCCTCATACCATTCTGACCAATCATCTCATTCTCCAGACACCCCCCGAATCTCCCGAGAGCTAGATAATTTTATTACCCTTCAACAACAACCCTACCACCTTAATACCCCAACCATAAACCAAATCTCCTCCACAATAAATTCATCCAACCCCCCTACCCCTACACCCTCTTCAAATTATACTGAATCATTAGCACCATCATCCACATCAACTGAATCTTCACACAATACTAATAGAGCTTACCGCACTTTTAAAAGAAAGTTCCCCAACCATCCTTTCCCAGCAAAACCAGGAACAGCCCGTGAATACATCAACCACCCCAAGCATACTAACACAAAAGAATTTTTAGCCATCACCTTACCCTCATTCCCACAATACACCTTAAACACCCCCCACGACACTAACGAAACACGCAACTTTGTAGATGAATACGTTTTAATGCCTACTCTCTCTTGGACCTCATATTATCATTTCACTAACCCTCTTTGCTTACCTTTATCTAACAAAAAAGCAACGGACAACCTGGTGGACATCTAAAACCTCAGGACACCAGAAGCACACGCTTACAAGAATTATCACTAATGAACACTACATATTTCGGTAATATCCACTATGATATTCATTTAGATATGAAACTAGATTATACAATTAGCCGAATTTTTCAAGAAATGTCACTCTCCGAATTAGAAACACTACACCAATTATGCGAATTAGAACGAACACAAATATTACAATCACTTGCACTAGCAGTATTAAAAATACCCTATGCAGGATACTTATTATCTGGAAATAGATCAAATTTTTTAGACTATGAAGGAAACATCTTATGGTTTTATACTTGTACTAAAAAAGTATCACCACTATACGTTTTTGAAGATAAACGATGTTATAAAAGAATCCCTATCTTTTATAAGAATAAAGTACATTTCGTGGATACACTTTCACGAAGAACCTATTTCTGGGATACCGCAGTCCCATGTGGATCAGAAAACAGCCACAATGTAGTACAACTAAACCCTGATGAAAATAAATATTATCTTCTCACACCATATCCCACATTAATGCAATCACTCAAAAAATTTTCACCAGAAAGCATTCGCGCTATTGCTCGAAACCCAAATATAGACTTACAATCAATAGGAATCTATTCAAAATCAGATATTCAACATCACATTAGAACACAACAATTCCAAGAATTATTAACACAAATGGACACTATACAAAGACAATCAATAGACCAAAATTTACGCAAACTTGCAGAAACCGCAGGATTTGCCGATATCTACACGCAAGACTATAGCGGATATTTTAAGGACATTAAAGATTACATATATCTAAACGGTGAAAAATACCGTCCCCAAGATATATCACCAATTAACATTTTTAGCTTTGTTACACTCAAAAATGAGATCCTCGATTTTCTAGGATGGCCCTACTACATCTTAGAAAAATTGACTATTTTATACGCAATGTTTAACTTTATTGGATTTCTTTTCTCACTTTTAAAAGGAATCTACAACACATGTGCTATACACACACAAGTAAACAGACAAGCAAGTGTAGCACGCATACTATTTGCAGGATTTTTTGGAATCTTTTCTACATCTATAAACAAAATTCTTTTAGACGCACAAATAAAAGAATATAACACAAAAATAACAACACGACAAAATACATACGACGAAGAACATAACAATGTAGACATAACGCCAACGGCACCACAATTACCAGCCCTACCAAATAACCATCCACTATCCCTAGTCCCACGAAATTTTCGAAACTTAGCCATCACACATAATCCAAATTTTCGACTCACCACATCACAAAGTCCCATTCAACATATAATGACACACCAGTCACAAGATGATAATACTTATGAACAAATTATTGAACAACCCCATACCACCGCTTTTCAGTCTCAAAATAATCATTTTTTTAGCCCACGATGAGCCGCCAACTTGGATCACTACACCGATCAAATTCCCACCCAACCAATCTTACCTCTCCAATCCCAATAATACCACTTTTTGCTTTTCCGCCACCCGATTTTCCATCTAGTAATGTAACATCAGGCATGAATTCCGACACTAATTCACACATCTCAGTTTTATATTCCATCTCACAACTCAATAACCCGAATATTGAAACCCCCGATGAATTTGCCGACTCAGAACCATCCCCATCCAATAATTTTCATAACTCTTCTAATTTTTCTCAACCCCCTTTTCAACCCATATTATCCAATAACCCAGACCCAATCACCCCCACACCCTCTTATGCTTCCCAAGTTACCCCAACCTACTCCTCATACCATTCTGACCAATCATCTCATTCTCCAGACACCCCCCGAATCTCCCGAGAGCTAGATAATTTTATTACCCTTCAACAACAACCCTACCACCTTAATACCCCAACCATAAACCAAATCTCCTCCACAATAAATTCATCCAACCCCCCTACCCCTACACCCTCTTCAAATTATACTGAATCATTAGCACCATCATCCACATCAACTGAATCTTCACACAATACTAATAGAGCTTACCGCACTTTTAAAAGAAAGTTCCCCAACCATCCTTTCCCAGCAAAACCAGGAACAGCCCGTGAATACATCAACCACCCCAAGCATACTAACACAAAAGAATTTTTAGCCATCACCTTACCCTCATTCCCACAATACACCTTAAACACCCCCCACGACACTAACGAAACACGCAACTTTGTAGATGAATACGTTTTAATGCCTACTCTCTCTTGGACCTCATATTATCATTTCACTAACCCTCTTTGCTTACCTTTATCTAACACTCACATCGATATAGAGCGAAATACGGACATACTATATCGACTCACTACACCACTAACACCTAGACAATTTACTTACGTTGGATATAAAAAATCACTAAAAACACACACTGCACCTAGAGCTAACGAATATACACTCGAATACTATGATCACAACATCATCAGAGCTAACCAAGATCAATTCTTAGACGACGATCGCTTCGCTAATCCACAAATTACCGAGAAATTTTTCATCAAGACACCATATACATTCACACTAAACATCTTCGACCGAAAGTTTGATCACATTATTTCAGAAGCACTAACAGACACACAAGCATACGAAAGTTTCAAAGAACGCTTCCAAATATTTTCACTAACCTTTCATTTCCTTGCACCACACGAAAGAGATTTACACTGCTCACACGATATTATGTTGCGCACTAAACAAACCCACACATATAGTTATTATCGCTTCATCCAAAATCACTCTGACCTACACACACCCTCTAGACAACCACACCATCGTTTTCAATTTATTAATTCCAAATACACTTCACCATTTTTCCTAAATTTCACATATTGTATTAAAGACACTAACCTCCATGGTATTCTTCGTAATTATGACCCCATAACCCAAATGTACATCTTCTGTCCCATTACCAAGACCTTCAACGCCGAAGAATCCCGACCCTTCCTTATCCCGCACGAGTTTGTACAACCCATAGAAATCCCAATTTTAGAATTCATCCACAACACTAAATTCAATCACAAATTATATAATCTAATCCAAAACACACCTTATGAGTTTGCAGTTGGCACTGAAGAACTAACCACTATTAAGGCACTTCAATTGCTTTGGCCACTGCTTCAAACTAAAAATATCATCCGCATCTTAGCTAAACTACTAACAACTTCAGAACTAATTCACGACATCTTCCCCCACGGTTTTTTCCCCGACAACTAACAGGTAAGTATGAATTAAATGAATATTACTAACTAATTAAAATATTAAAAAACTCACCATACCTTATCCATGTTTTCCTTAGATTTTTAGCCTTCATCCGACGATCACCTACAAAAACCACAAAAGACAAATAAAAATCGCAAATTTCATCAAACAGATTTCAAAAATTCTATTAATCTCTTACACTTATAAATTTATAAATTTAATACCAATGCAGTAAATTCATTTCTAAAATTTTCCCCCACAAGCAGTAAATCTAATTATGATGAAAATTTGTATCTTAATATTCCCCCATGACTAGCAGTAAATTTCTAACTTCTATGTAGTAAATTAAATAAATGCAAATGCAGTACTAACCTTTTGATATTTTCATTCATTCGCACAGAAATTCTATCCACACTCGCACAGCTCGCCCACGAAGAATTGTTTAAAATAATGAATTTCAGTTTCAAGTTTTCACACTCAACAACTCTAACATATAATAACATGTTTCAAACTTTCCTTTAACCCGGTTGGAAAGGAATCATATACTAAACAAAACTAACCAACGCAGCTTACTAAATACCACAAATCATAGAATAACAGCATGACTTAGAAAAAGAAACCAACGGTACCCAAACCGGATTAACCCAGTTTAAAACTGGATAATTTATTCTTTTGAAGACTATTATAAAGTCTAAGAAAGAAATAATAAAACAAACCCATACCACAAACAATTTGATTTTTGAAAAAAGGACACAACCAACAAAACATAAGTAAGACCACAACAAACTCAACATAAAACGTTGTCACATAACAGGACCCCTCACAAAAACCGCATGAAATCATACTCCCACTCCTGGCCTAACCCACCAGGAAGGACGTCCTGAGCATGCTCTATAGCCGGCCTAACCCACCGCGCTACATCCACGCTTTGTGACCACACCACTATTTTTAATAAGAGCTACTCAAGTGTGAGTAACTCTTCAAAATAACCGAACTAAAACAAAAAGCTTTTGTGAAAACAACTAACTAAAATCATTATTAAAAAATATTAAACTAATAAAAGTTTTATAAAATGTAAAATCACATGATGCAATATATAGATCAGAATACAACACCAAGGACGAACATCAAAAGACAAGACGACCCCACTACACTCGAGAGAGAATGACCAACTACAATCGATATGCCGCTCACAATCACAACTCAAAGGATTTAGAGTACGACTTGACCTCGCAGAAAAGGACTTCATTGAACTAGACCAATGACCACCTCGATGTTCAAGTATACGTACAGATCCGAGTAACCAGGCATCCCCTCCACGCACAATCTCCACGCCATTCCCAAACTAGATCATACACAAAAGAAGTTCTCCACGCAGAACAGAAAAACCTGACATAGCAAACCATTCTGAAATCAGATTTGAGTTTGTTGCAAAGACGTAGTCGTTGTCACTAGAAGACACAACGTCTTATGTCTCTAACTCCAGCTTCCTGGAACTTCCCTAACAAAAGAGGAAACGGAAGAAAATTATGATGTTCGCCAAAAACAAACGTCCATCATCCATCCTTCGAATTGCAGAAGAACTATTCTAAAAAACTCTGTAAAACCCGGATGGGTGGAACCTGATCTAAACTACATTTTATGATTGGATAAATTAAATGTTTTACCAATGTAAAGTATTTAATATTAACCAATCATGATCCATCTAACTAACAACCCACTTATTTGTAAGTGCTGAAGTTACTTGTAATTTCAGCACCAGAGAGATTTGAATTTAACTTAGAAATTAGTTGGACTCTCCCGAGCACTTCAGCAGCCGCAATAAACCAGTATACCCTAGATCTATTGAGCCTAGCAGAGACTAGTTAAACAACCTGAGACTAGATAGTATAAGAGTAAGATTAGGATCGGTATTAGACTAAGAAGTTGCACGAATCTATCCGGCCGAAAATAAGATAGCGTGACGAGCAGACGGTGTACCCTATCCGAAATTACTCTATGAGTTACACTTCGGTCTTAACTCAGTATGCCCCTCCGTGTCCATATGTTCACCCCTGTAAAAAGTGATTCAGAATCGAGACGTGTGAGAAAACCACACCTCTACCTCTATCTTACTTCGCCACTTTATATAAAAAGTATAAATATAAAACTGAATTGAATTATTGAAAACTAAGCTACTATAATCATTGCAAGCTTTAAAGTCTTCAAAGGTGGTGAACAGATGTCATTTCATAACAATTTTTTCAAGTTAATTTTATTTTAACCTATTTTTTGGAATTATGAGCGACTCAATCCAACTTCTAATACAGTAAAATAATTCCTAAAAATTATCGAGAGAAATCGGCTCAATTTCTTCTAACAAAAGACTTGCATTGAATCAATCAACTCAGGTTTTGGCTTTTTTAAAAGAGAAATGTAGTTTGATTCAGAAATGTATATAGTTATTCTCTTAGCTTTGATAGTTATTCTCTTATTTCATCTAAGGTATGGAGTTTCATCTCTTTCGTCAATCCAAAAGAGGGCTCGTATTTCTTGATGAGGAAAATGATCCTCACCCCCTTGATTCTGGTCAACCACAACGCCGACCTTGACTCCTCTTGTAAAAATTAACCATCCATTATTGAGACATTTCCTGAAAACCATGACCAGAAGAAGCAGTAGAAACAGCGTCATGACACACAGAGACACAGCAAATGTCCATTTTTCGGTCAGGTCATCGGATTCGTCCGCTGGCTGCGCTGTTTTGATGAAGAAGCTCATCTCGGTTAGTCTGAAGACTTCGTTCCAAAAGTGGGCAGCATTGATTTGTGATTCGAACTGGACAAATGCTTCCGAAATGGAGATGTTTCCTGTCAGTGCTATGTCGAGCAGACAAGCTGAATCCCCCTTGCAGACCTAGCAAGATACAGAAAACGGATCTCCTTAATTATTCCCCTCCCCCTATGGTACCTTGTAACGAAATGCCACTCCTATAAAATACTAATTCAACGGCTAGTAATATTTGAATTTTGTGCATTGTTGCGAAGCCCCCTTTTAAAATATAGATGGCAAGATCCCAGAAAACTATTAGAAAAATGGCTGGGTATGAGATGCGCAGTCATTCTTATAACATAAAAAAACGAAAAAAAAAGAAACTTTTTAACCTTCTTTAAAATTTTAAAAAGCGTACCGAGTTGCAAAGCTCGAAATTTGTACAACGAGATATAATATCACAAGTTAGTCTCATATAAGTTCTGACGGAAATTTCTTCTAATTTTAAAAAAGCCTTCATCTTCTATTAAAAATCCAATTCTTTGTTATGCAGTGTTGAATTTATTTTCAAGGAGGATTTTAACTACAACCTTGTGGGTAGTTCAGTTTTTTTTTTTAATTTTTGTAGTTTCAATAATATCCTTTTTGAAATGTAACTCGCCTCATTAGCTTCGAGTTGCAGCTGCTCATTCGTAAAAAGTGGCTCATAAATCGGCTCAAATGGAGACCCCTCGGCAATATCATTCTCGATGGAAGAGACAATGTCTCTCTGTTTAAAGAGCCACTCATCTGGATCCACAACCCAGCTGGTTCCGAAAGCTTCGTGAAGATACGCGTAGTCTGTAGTGTTGGTCACAATCACGCCTTCTGAAAAATAAACAAAAGTGTAGATTGGCTGAAAGTAGAAAAAGACTTCAAATTGAGGACTGCCGTGCTCTGTTTGTGGTGCTACTTTAGGACAGCCATTTTTGCCAAACGAGCCCTAAATATTTTCTACGGGCATCTTTGGAGCCAGGCAAAAAGGGTCATAATTCGTTAAGGCCCAAAAAATCTCAAAATGACTGGCCTTAAAAAGAAAGCCCGAAAAGTTTTGCCCTCTCCGCAAAAAATTTCCTGTGCACGCCTCTGATAATGACTTTCGTTTGAAGTATTTTAACAGTTGAAAATTTGAGTACTTCGACGCATACTGAATTGAAAATGTAACCAACCAGGGGTTTGGAAATCGTTGTCTGGGTCTCCGTCGTAATATCCCAGGAGTCCCCTCATCTGAAACTTGAACGAGGGCGGAACTGAGATCTTCAGGTTGAGGAAGTTCTGAATTACATACACTTCCACAATCAACATATTCCCCAAAAACTGAAAACGAACGCTTTTCAAATCATCTCTCTCTTCCACTGCAACATTGGCCAGGATATATTCCCTGACATTTTCTCCCAGTGTCTTCTCGAAGTTGTTAATCACTAATTTAACTTTTGCAATCTTGTCAACGTAGACTTCTAGGAGAGTGTTTCCGTGTTTGACTGCTATCCCGCTGAACACAGTCCCATTGCCGACCCTCCGCATGCTCGCCTGCAGTTCAGTCTGACCCCCGATTGAAGATGAGTCATCAGTGATGAGCATCATGTAGACCCCCAGCCCCATGAAGGGGTAGCTGACTCCGTCCACTGTCTGCAAGTGGGGGTCTCCTCTGTTTATGAGGATGTTGCGAGGCCAGTACTTGCCAATGATAGTCGGGCGATGCTTTTTGTAAAAGCCGCAAAAAGGTTCACCTGGAAGTGTTCGCTTACAACACTCGTAAAATGGTTTCAGGTCGCTGGTGAAATGTCGGATCATATTGTCAATTGAGCCACTTTCTCGTTGCATGCTACCCGCAGAAATGGAATTTTCAATTAATTCGTCGCTAGTTCGATGGTAACAACACTGATTTGAAACCATAATCGATTCCTCGCGGCTTTCCATAGTTCCATTTAAATCAACTCTAGTTGTAGCTAAACAAGCTAGTCGAGGTGAGCGTATGCAAAACCCGGGCGACGGGTAGCCTTTGAACTCACATGTGTCTTTTTTGCAAAAACCAATCGAATCAAGTTTTTCACTCACTTCCACATCGGAATTTCCGCAGCACAAATCGTATTGCCAGCCGGTCATTCCGTTTCGAACTTCCTCGTGTGCCCACCAAGCATCAGTTCCGGTTCTAATAAGGTATGTGCTTCGGAACTTACACCCTTGCTTTGAAAACTAAGCCATTTGAGTACGTTTCTAGTTCATGTGATCATCACCAACGCATTTTGAAGTGCCACATTATGTCGCGCTCGAAACCGTCGAGCGCTGTTCTTTTTCGATTATGTCGGTCAAAAATTAGCTGACTTTCATAGAGTTTATGGAAAAGAGTAGAGTATGGTCTCGATGATACCGTAACTTCGACTTTCACAACTTTGAAATCCGCAACTTTGGTCAATTTTCTTCGATCAATTCAGAATGTATGACATTCGGTGTCCCACTCTTTAATTCCACGTAACTTAACCCTTTATGCTTACACCCTCCTACTTTACAATCCCGTAACAAGATAACCCCGAAATAATTTAGCCCCATTCAAAAATCGATAATTTGTTTACCACTTTGTCCACAGAATACGCACGACGTGAATTTCCACGTGTTTATTGTAGAAATAAAGGTAATATGTGCTTGTTAGCTTAGGAATGGGCCTTTTGTGATTGTGATAAGTGTGATTGTTAAAAGTTTTGAGCCAAAAATTCGGCACTTTTTCTGCACTTGATTGTCGGCTTTGTTTACGTCGGCTCATTTTCTGAAGGATTCTTTTTCAATTACTTGTTAATGGTTTTCATAAGAACGGTCAAATTCTCACAAACTGTTTTAGACAAATCAAAATCGTTTTTCCAGACCCTTCCTAATGAGAGTGGTTTTCTTAAAAATGAAAAAAAAACAATTGACTTTTTTTGAAATTTTTTCAAAAAAAGTTCTTTCAAGTTTTTTTTCATTTTTGTTTTCAGTTTGTAAATAACTTTGATTTTATCCTTTTATGATTTTATTCGTTTAATCAGCTGTTTTAACTATATATTTTTTGGTGTACGTAATTGTGTTTATGTGTTTTGCAATTATTTTTATATTTGTTTCTGTTAAGTTCTTCGACAACACTTAAAAATATGTTTCCAATGTTTTTTAGCTCATTTTAATTTACAAAATAAATATTTCTATCTGAAAAAATAAATCAAGCAAGCCTGATTTGACAGCAAATCAGAAATAAATAAATTCAAAATTTTTGACAGCTTGAATTAAAAATGCTACTCCAGTTCCTCGTTTTGCTATGTCAATTAGAGTTTTTTTAGTTCCTCCGGTTTTGCATATTTTCAATGTGTTATGATGGAAGAAACTGGAAACAAACAAATTTCAAGTGTAATCAAATTAAACAAGTTCAAGATCAAAATTTTTCACAGTTTTATTCAGAATAGCAAGACTAATTTCTTTTTATTATTTTTTTTTGTTCACATTATTGAAAGAACTTTTTCTCACGTTTAGTTAATTTGAACCGATTTTCGGGCTGCATTTAAAAAAACAGTTTTATGGGATATTTTTGATATTTTTTAGAAAAAAATTTTAAAACCGTTTTTCAGTCAACTTGTTTGTCTTCTCCAATCGGACTTTCCTCAAAAAGTGAAACGGCGCTTTTTTGGCTTCATTGCTGTTCAAAATCAATTGCTTTTTATAAACAGTGTCTAGTTTTTGTTTTTTTGTTGCATTCGTTTCTTTCTGATCTACTTTTTTTTATTGAACTCATTAGCGAAAGATTTAAGTTTTTGAATAGTTTCTGAGTTGTTTTTCGAAACTTTTTACGAAACCTCTCACTTTCAGTAGTGATGTGATTTTTCGAATAGTTTTTTTAGTTTTTTCAGAGCACATTTGTTGTGTTTCTAATCCTATTGTAAGGGCTTCTGAAAAATTGAATATTGTTTGTTAGTATTTATGTGTCTTTCATTTACTAATTTAAAAAGTAAATCAGATTTAGTGAAGTTTGGTTCTTTCATCAATGCAGTTTACCAATACAGTTTACCGTTATTTAAAAAACGTGTTTCGGAATACTTCAATAAAAAGCAGGCAGGCCTAAAAAGTATGTTGGAGGTAGGCTGTTTTTGATGATAAAATTAGAAAAACAATTGCAACAACTTTGTCATCTGATTTTTTTGTATTTTTTTCTACTATAATTTTTGCATCGCAAGTTTTGCGAAGCTGTTTCGCATCTGTGTTTAAATTGATATTTTTTCAACTATACAAGTATTCCAATCAAGTGTACTAATTGGGGCCAGAGAAGCCTTTCTTAGTTCACTTGATGTCTCTAGCATCTCAAAAACAATTGCATTTCGAATATCTAAACAAACAATCCCTCATTTACGGTTTTAAAACGAAATAATCTACATGGGGCCAATCGAAGGCAACAAAAATTTATAAAAGTTTGTGAAAATTAAACTGCCTTGCACCTGAACTATGTTTTACCAGTCTATAATATTTGAAGCGCCAGTCCATTTTAAATTATATTCCAGAGACAAACAAAACAAATTTTAGTGGTATGAGGCCACGAATTTTATCTAAATGTAAAAACGATACCACTGCGAACTGGAATTGCTCAAAGTATCAAATGCCGTAAACAGTGTACTGGAACGAGGGGTGAGCATAAACATGAAACTTCTACGGGAAAACCTGATGCTCGACTAGTTTCAGAAAACAACAAGGACCGAAAGAGAGCAATACCACGACGGTTGCAGTCGCCACTGCAATTCAGCTCATAACAGAAGATATTCTCTTTCAATTAGCCCTAACCACTAAGGAAAACTTAGTTCGAACTGCTCAATGCATGCACAAGCAACGGGAAATGAGTAAAAGCATTCCTCCGGCAACCAGCAATTTAAAACTACCCAGCTGTTTGAAAACTTTGTAAGATTTGATAGTGGACAAATTGATCAAGAAAAAATTATTTCATTCTTCGACTCGGAAAAGCTTCGTCTGCTCAAAAGTTCATCTTTTCGGTTGGCTAACGGAATTTTCAATGTCACAACTAAAAAGTTTTATCTACTTACTTTATAGATGCTAGTCTTTCAAGGATAGCCCTCGCTTGCATTTAAGCCTTCTTACGAAATAAAACGGAAAACAAAACAACATACATACCAATACATACCAACACTTCTTAGATGCCCTAAAAATATAAACCCTGACAGAATACTTGAAACAATTTTGAACAGGCCGCTTCGCAGAATCCAATTGTGTCTGGTTGTTTTTTTCATCCTTTCAAGTTGTTTGGATTTTTTTCTTCTATCTCAGAAAAAATGTAAGAAACCTGCGGAACTCGGATTGAAACTGGAGTAGGACAAAACAGAAGAATGAAGATCGTTCGATAAAATTGACAAATAACTTCAAATAGTATGCCATTGCACCAAAAAATAGTTGGAAAAACTGCAAAATTTGACACGCACTGCTTTTATTTTGGTTATAATTACATAAAAATGTCTCATCCCGAATCGAGCAGTTCTCATTGTGGAATCGAAGAGGTGCTGCAACATCTGGTTCGGCGAGAACGACAAATGCTGTAGGGTGCTGGAAATCTGGTGTACAGTCATTTTTCAGTGGTTCACATCCCAGAATAAGGAAAGTAATTGCAAACTTCCAACAAGACGCATACCTTCAAATACTCAGTTTCTATTACGCCTGGAGAGGTAACCAATTTACAAAAAATAAAAAAATAACGTGTCCGTACCCAAAAAAAACAGAATAATATGCTTTTTTACGAAGTGAAAATTGATTTTTGTATCTTTTGCGCTATGGCGATTATAAGCTAAAAAAACTTTTCATTTGTCCTTTGTATAATCTTTTTGATGAAAATTTTTGTCAGTTTTTTGAGAAAAAACGTCTCCGTGCAGCCTTCTGGAGATGCAAAAAAACGCACAGTCTTCAACCGCATTTACAAAATGCTGTCCCTAGCAGTTTATTCCCTGAAGGATCGCTCCTTTGGTGTGCGAGGCTAGGAAAAGGGGTTGGCAACCTTTTTAGACATTGCATTATAGGGCGCCACTCCAAAAAAAGTTTGACACATTTTCGATGGTTCGAAAAATTGGAGACGTTTTTCGTTAAGATTATTGGCATTTGAACAAAATTTAGATTAGTTCAACTTTTTGTCACATCCAGTTTTCCTTCTATACTTCATATAAATTCAACCAACAAATCTATTATAAGCAAGAATATTTTCAGGATCAGGTTTAAATTTGGAAAAATCTTATCATTATCGATTACTACTTTTATTCATGTTGGTCGGATTACTTCAAGTTCATATCAAAGTCTAGTCTATTGGCAAGGTCTTTTCTGTTCAAATGTTCAAGTGTAAACCGCATTTAGCAGCGTGCATGCTATTTCGTTTTGTGTGCAACAAATCCATTTAAAGTAAGTTTCACTTTGGTTCCAACAACTGGTATTATGTAAGGGTTAAATTGTAGTGGGGTTATCTAATTGTGGTGTTCTATGAGAGGGGTTAAGAAAATGTTTTTTAAAAACGCAGGGTGAAAAGCTTAGGAACGCTTAGGAACGCAGAATATTTCAAACATGGGTACCCTTGCAAAAAAACTGAAAAAATGTTTTGAGGTTTTTTTCAGTAGTTAGTAGTTTGTTTGCGAGACAAATTTCGACTTCGGAACCCCGAAGTTCGACCCACTACTACTAATTAAAAGTTCTTGTTTGAAAAACTGATGAAAAAATTGAAAAAAGAATTTTTTTCGTGTTTTTCCTCATTGTCACCCCATACTCCTATGAAGTACGATGGCATGTCTTTAGCGTCTAATCGGATTCGTTCTATGCAATACTTCAAAGACCTTGGTAAGTGTTAATTAACACGAGTGTAGGGTAAAATGAAATAGGTGAAATTGGAACGCAGGGCAGAGTGGCCCAGTGTGAATAGGCATAAGGTAAGTTGGAATAGGGCGAGTTGGACGAATCGTCATCTAACCTAATAATTAGGCCACATGACTCGCCTTAAGGGTATTAAAAATTTTACGTCAAAAACACTTAGTTAAAAAAATCGAAAATTGGCTGAAAAAAGCAACCAGCTAAAGCATAAATGTTCCTTCATCTTTTCGGAAATCTGAGCAACCACTAGAAAAACTACTAGAAAAATCAGAGCAACCACTAGAATGGCAACAACTTGTTTCGCAAAAATTTAAATATGCTGCTTCAGTTGATAGAAGAACACACAAAAACGATTGTGTCAATTTCAAAACGCACTGAAAAAGCTTCATTCTCGGCGCAACAAAGTTTGCAGTACAGAAAATGACTGAAAGTGAAGCACATCCCTGTTAGGTGTATCTATTCCAATTTCGGTAGGACAAGGGTACCACTTTTCAAGCTCGCTGACACAACCTGAGTAGTCAATCAGTGATTCTGCATCGTTCCAGGTGTCACACTTAACATCACTCTCATCGTCGACTGACTTCAATGTGATGGGCAAAGATGCTCGGCATTCTAGAAGAAAAGAAACAAAAATTCTGAAACAGTTCTCTACTCTATGAGTTTAGCCCCTTTTTTTTAAAAGGGTTGCCAGTGGCTGTGCTCCGAACTAAAAAAAATGCAAGAAGTTAACCACAATTTCAAAAACTTTTTTCACTAAAACATTGAGACAACTTTTTTGAAATCTGTTTGTGAAATCCAAATCACAACTTGACATTTTAAACTTTTACCGCCACGGGTGAATTCAATCCACTGTTCCCCTGCTTGGGTGGTGTAATGGTAGTCATAGAAGAAGTCACCAGGCACCAAAGTCACGTTCTCAGTTCTCATTATGTTTTCTGTAAAAGGTAGTTTCAAATAGTTTACCAAAAATATAAATAAACATTAGCTGAATCAGATTTTTTCGGCTGGGCTCAATATATGGAAGAAATGTTTTGAACCTCAATTAAATCAGTTCATGGGCATTTTAAGATCACATTTTGTTTAACTTCGCGTAAAAATGAGTAGTCGAATAAAAAGTTTTTCGATTTTTGACACTACAGTTCCCTGCAAATTTTAGTAACTGAGTTTCAACATTTTATTACATGCTGAAAATGTTCAGAAAACATTTATTACCCAGCCCTTTGAAAAATTTAATTTAACTCCAATCACAGCAACACGTACCTTGTTCATCTTTAAAACTGACTGTCAAGCTTGCATCAGTTACGCTACAGTTTTGGAAGTTAAGATGAACAGTCTGATTTTCTTCCTTAAGAGTAGCTTCAATGGTCGCATTACTGGCCGGTGCCAGTTCGTAAACGTAGATATACTTTTGGGATATGAAAGGCACTCCGTCTAACATAATGCTTACAATAGCAGGTCCCTTATTCTCAAAACTATGATTGAACTGAAGAGTTTGGGTCGATCTAATGTAATTGAATCCCTCTGCCGGAAGAACTAATTTATCAATTAGAACTACTTTTACAGAAAATTCATCATGGGGCGGCAAGTAGCAGTTTTGAATTGTCAACGCTGATTTTACGTTCTGTTCAACAAAAGAGGGCTCAAACGGCCCAGAGCAAGCGCCCAAAAGTTCAAGGTCATCTGAGGATAGTTCGCCCAGAGGAGTCACGGGTTCCTGGTCAGTTTCGACCAGTTCGAATACCCAGATTCCTCCTATGTTGAAATTTGAATAAGCCCACAGATTTCGCACTTCAGCAGTACCGGAAAGAGGAAGGTGATATCTCATGCCTACACAGAAATACAGGAGATAATTCATTTTTATTTTAGGTGAAATCGTCACAAGTGTGTGCTATTATTTCAATTTGAAATTATGGGTCTTCAGTTTTTCACTTAAAAAATCACGTCAAACAAAATGAAATCAAAAAACCTTCGTAAAGATTACCTAAAACTGATCAGAATTGTGTTAGAAACTAAAAACTGTTAGTTATGCGAACATTGTTTTAAAAAGCGAAGATAGGTCAGTGCGGAAAATTTTCTAGTAACCTAAATTTTTTGGTGATTTTACATTTAAAAAATTGCTTCTAAAACCTGTAAATTTTTGAATAATTCTTATAAAAGGTTCAGTGAGCTATCGTGAATAACTGGATCGTTTCAAAATTTGATATGAAAATTACCATTTCCACCGTTGAATCCACTGATTGAAAATCCTTCTTGCCAATGATTGTAGACCCATTCGAGCTCAAAAAAGTCGAAAATTGAGAAACATCTCCGCTGAGAAATCTCTGATACAACACCGCAAGCAATCGCTGCCTGGAAACTATTGAAACCGTCCAACCTGCCCGGAAACGCCGACACTTTGTACCACGTGACAACATAACCCCAATCGAAACTAATTCCAAAAAGTTTGTTTGCTATCAATGCATTCGCGTTGTGCAGATCCGCATCACTCATTTCACGTTTGAAAACATTGTTAGCTAGGTTCACGTATTTTGTGGTACGTTGCCCAAACACTAAACGTGAAATATAGTCGTCAAAAGTAACATTGGTTTTGTTTCGGTAAAAAATTTCATTTTTGTGAACAGAAACAAGGTTTCGGATAGTCTCGTTAAGTATATAGTCTCCTAGGAATCTTATTTCCCCACCAGACAAACTTATTTCCTCTTCGTCGTGAAAAAATTCGCAGATCCTCTCGAATTCGTACCAGCGAGCCGAATCTGTTCCAACCTCATAGTTTGTTCTGTCAACACACATGTAGTCAATGAAGTTATCGACTAATAAAACGTCGGCAAAAAATGGGGCTATCATTGCATGGTTTGAAGTCTCGAAGTAGTTTGTAGAGTAGTTAGCCACAGGTGTATCGAAAGCAATTATGCCGTTCACACAGACAAACAAAGTCGATCGTTCGACGTTGCCGAAAGAAAAACTTTGAGAAAGGGTTTCTTCGGAGCAATGGTCAAGACCCTTGGAGAGAAAAGTGTCGTCAGTGCACTGGGGACCAAGTTTGAAATAAAAGGGCTCATCCAGTGATTTATTACAGGTAATAGCCCATAATTCAGAGGACAGATGTAAAATAACCAGCACTAAAACCAGGCAGTTCATAATTTTCAAGTATTTGTTGTAAGCATTTTTCTACGCCGTTTTAAATTCAGATAAGATACAAGTAAAAGACAAAAAAAAACAAGAAAATGCTGTTCAAATATGGTTTCACATTATTGATTAAAATTAGTTTTCGCATTCTTTTCTGGCTTTTTGAGTGATCAGATAATTGAGACAGTCTATCAACTAATAGCTCCAAAACTGATGCGGCCAAAAGCTAGCAGAAAATATTCGCTTTTTGAGTGATCAGATAAATGAGCCAGTCTATCAACTAAAAGCTCCAAAACTGATGCGGCCAAAAGCTAGCAGAAAAATCGCTTTTCGCCATTACTCGCTTTTTAAATTTTGATTCTACTTTAATAGTTTGAATACACTGCACAACTAAAACTACCCGGGTCGAGGTCCGCGACTTGAGAAAAGACCGGCATGACTCAAATTTGGCAATTCCAGTCTTTTGTTAAGTCGCGCCGTCAGTCTTTTCTTAAGTCGCGCCGCTTAAGTCTTTTCTTAAGTCGCACTGTTCAAGTCTTTTCTTATGTCGCGCCGCTTAAGTCTTTTCTTAATTCGTGCCGCTTAAGTCTTTTCTTAAGTCGCGGCGTCGGTCTTTGCTTAAGTCGCGCCTATAAAGTCTTTTCTTAAGTCGCGCGGCTTAAGTCTTTTCGTAAGTCCCGCCGTCGGTCTTATCTTACGTCGCTCCGCGTAAGTCTTTTCTTAAGTCGCTCTGACGGTCTTATCTTGCTTAAGTCGCGCTTTTAAGGTCTTTTTAAGTCGCACCGCTTAAGTGTTTTCTTAATTCGCACCGTCGGTCTTATCTTAAATCTTAAGTCGCGCCGCCTAAGTCTTTTCTTAAGTCGCGCCGTCGGTCTTATCTTATGTCGCGCCGCTTAAGTCTTTTCTTAAGTCGCGCCGCTTAAGTCTTTTCTTAAGTCGCGCCGCTTGGGTCTTTTCTTAAGTCGCACCGTCAGTCTTTTCTTAAGTCGAGCCGCTTAGGTCTTTTCTCAAGTCGCGCCGCTTAAATCTTTTCTTAAGTCGCGCCGTCAGTTTTTTCTTCAGTCGCGCCGCTTAAGTATTTTTTAAGTCGCACCGTCAGTCTTTTTTTACGTCGCGCCGCTTAAGTTTTTTCTTAAGTCGCGCCGCTTAAGTCTTTTCTTAAGACTTAAGAGTTCGGCGCGACTTAAGAAAAAACTTAAGCGGCGCGGCGCGACTTAAGACAAGACTTAAGCGACGCGGCGCGACTTAAGAAAAGACTTGAGCGGCGCGGTGCGACATAAGAAAAGACTTACACGGCCCCTCCTCTTTACCAAGCAATCACCCAGCCGCCCCATACGCATATACAGACATCCTTTTGTGGTAAACAACAGCATATTTACCACTCATCCCGCCAAAAAAAAACATAATTTATCCCGCACCCAACATTTGAAAATTGGTCGTAAACATTTCGGGACAGCTGGGCGGTTGGTGAATGATTGAGGATAGTGAACGATGGGGGGTTAAAGGTGTAGGGGTGGAGGGGGGGTTAAGGTTGCGGGTGGTGGAGGAGATGGGCCATTGTTAATGTTGGGAGGAGATATTCATGGTAGAAACAGTAACCATAAAGTGGACAAGTCAAAGAAATTTGACTAAAACGTTTACAGGGGCCTACGACTAGCGAGTTTCAACACCAAAACAGTTTTGCTACTGCAGTTTTTGGCAAAACTATGATCTCGTGTTTGTTTTGCGAACTAATATGATCAATGTCATGGTAACAAATCGATTACTGCTACCAAAGATGGTACAAAGGGACCTCGAGTTGATATAGGACAAAAAACGAGTTTAACGCTTATAAGTACCAACTTAATTTAACTTTTCATTCGCCATCTGATTTGGTTTTTCTTCGAAAAGAAAAAGAATGTGTTTGTAATACTCAGACATTAGGGTCAGCGTCGTGAGGGTGATACCTGTAGCAGATCATAGGTAGAGTTGCGAGTTTCATTTGAACCTATTTGTTTGTAAATAGTTTCAAGCTACAATTGTTATGAGAGTTGTAATTTTGCTGGAATTTAAATGTTTTTTTTCCATAATGTTGAAAGTAATAGAGATCAAGTACGATCAGACAGTTCAAATATGAATTTTCAACAATTTGTGAAATGCTTGCATTAATCACCCAAATTGCCACAATAAATCACCCAAATAAAAAAATACAAAAAATACATTTTCTTAGATATTCGATAGATTATATTGCGATAAAATTCGAGAAAATAACGGGTAATAATCGGTTTATACACCACTTTTTTTGTCTGAAAACAAGATGGGAGTTGGTTTTTTGACAATTTTTTAGACCGTAAATATCCATTTTAATCCTTTTTTCATTTTACTTAACTGTTGTTAATGAAATATTCGAACCATTGCGAAAAAGCAAAGAAAATTTGGCGGACTTGAAAAAAATGATTAGTTATATTTCGCATTTCTTAAGCTTTCAAGAATGGTTCCATTTTACTAAATCCCATCCCCGTGTAAAAAAAAACAAACAAAAATTGACAGCAAAAAAAAAAGAATGATATAATTGGCTCAAAAAAATTATTTTACCTCACATCCCGAAACGATACAGAAAAGCGAGAGATTTTGAAACAAAAAACCAAATTTCTAACTCAGATAGCAATTTGCTGCGCAATTAGAACAGAAAGTTTTGAGCTCTCGAAACGTTCAAAAAAGGCTTAATTGAATTCAAATTATTTTTCCTTTTTGGTCCAAGTTGCCTGTTTTTTTTTTTAATTCTAGAAAGGGTGATTAAATCAGATGAAATAATGCTGGAATGAATATGTATATTAACTAACGTTTCAAAATTACATTTATTTCCGTAGACTTTTGAACGAAAAGGAAACTATTTATTCAGCAAATGTTATCAATAAAAAAGTAGAAAAGCACTTGCAGAAATCAATCAATTTTTGTAAGTTGTAAAATATTTCAGCACACCTTGTCATTAAAAATGTAGAAAAATAGATGCTTCGATCAATTTTTTTTGTAATAATGTCAATTATGGGAGGCAAGACGTACTCGGTTGGAATCAATTTCTGCTGCACTCTTATCATAGAGGTATACTTTTAAATGATTATTGCAGAAAAATACGTTTCATTAAATGTAATTTTAAATAAGGTTAGATGTCATCCTCTGTTCAGAACTTAGGTTTAAGTTAACCTAAAAACGTTTTTCTCGATAATATGAAAATGATTGCACACTTTTTTTTAGAACGACTGATGCGAAAAATCTCCCCCTTTTGATACCAATAATTGAGTAATTTCCCCGTAAGACCCCCTAAATTAAAGCATTAAATCTGATTGGCTGAAAAAAAAACTTTCCACTAAGTGAACTATCTGCTCACGGGGGGGTTAGTCGATTTTTAGTCGATCAAAGTGATATTCTAGATTCTCCCAAACCATTATAAAAACCCTATTTTGACTAAATTTTCTGTGCCGCGGGCAAAAATTTTGAAATAAAAAGCCAAAGGCGTTAAAAAAATTTACTAAAATATTGCGTTTTTTTTGCCGCACGCTCCTACCTCATAATTAGTTTATGTTGGCTCCTTTAGAAAAACTTATGGTCAGTCAGCCAAACATGGATGACCTAAAACAGTTACAAAGAGGGAAGCTTTGGGTCGGTAGGTCGGTAGTGGGTCGAATCCCTTAAAAACGTCCACCCGACCCCCTCGCCACTCCTAAATCGACTACGGATCTAGCTTCTCTTTTGATTTAGGAGGGAAATAGCTGACTTGGTCCTCATAACATAACACAAATAGAAAATGTGCTCACTTTGCCTTGATTTTGTCTAAAATCAAACATCTCTATCTGGTTTCGGTAAGACTGAAAAAAAATTCAAAGCATTATGATTTTGATCTAATCGTGACAGAAAGATATGCAAATGATACATCACTGAACATCATATGTCATTTATTCAATTATTTATAGTATACCATGACTTTGCGCAAAAAAAAGAAAAAGAAACAAATGCGAAATTCTTATGCATTTGTAGTACTGCGGTGGCAGTAACCTTGATGTTATGTACTTTAATCCATTGTTATTGGTACTGCAGTTGCAGTAATCTTGATGCTTGATGCTAACTATATTATTCTAGTGTTATCTATTTTTTGCCAAGGCCATAAGTGCCGGTCTGAAATAACAAGACTGTTTGATCAGTCAGCCATACATACGTATCGAACTCAGCCAGTATATCTGAGCTAGAAAAGAAAAGACTAAAAGAATCAAATTCGGAATTTAACAATTGCAATTCTCACTAATTTTACGACCTAAGTTACATGAAGTTTCATTTGTTAAATTCCGAATTTGACTCTTTCGTCTTTTATTTTCTAGCTCAGATCTGCTGGCTTCGTTCTATACGTGCCAAACTGGAAAACTTCTGAACACAGACGGACAAACCGTTGGAAACGATATTGAGACTTTAAGAAAGTCAATTTCTTTCGGCGAAAGTTCGGATACGCAACTCTAAACGTAACCAGGACCTGGGATGCGGCGTGGAAGGTACTGTTTGACCTGGAGTAAAGAAAAGAACAACAAAACTTAATTCGTTGCAATAAATGCTACAAAACTGAGTACCAAAACAACTATTCCATTATAAAATTTCATATGATAGTATGATAAAATTTTCTTTGCCCTCAGGGGAATGTAGGAGTACGGTTGAAATTATCTCGATGTTATGTATAATAATCCATTGTTATTGATACTACAGTTGCAGCAATCTTGATGCTTAATGCTAACTATATTATTCTATTGTTATCTATTTATTGTCAAGGCCATAAGTATCGATCTGAAATAACAAGAGTGTTTGATCAGTCAGTCATACATACGTATGGAACTAAGCCAGTAGATCTGAGCTAGAAGTTTCATTGTTTATCACATCATTACTGGCAAAGAAAGTAGACAAAAATGTTCCTCAAAGATTCTCTGGTACAAGATAATCTAGATCGCAGAGCTAATTTTGGGGATTGTTGACAGGCTGGTAGAGAAAGTAAATGTATGGTGACGTGGCATAGAAGCTAACGACAGAGTGCTCAAAGCATTGAAGTTTCACCGTAGCAAAAGTAACAGGTGCAGCTTCAGTACCTTGCTCGCCGATGCCCACATAGCTTATCTGGGTGACTTTGCTGATTTAAACTCTGTTTCTTCTGAAAAAAAAAAGACTTTTATTTGAACGTTTGTTTTAAATTGAATTTTTTTGCTGTAAATATATACTTTGATCGATTTGCAGTTTTTTCGTTCCGACTTTTGTAGTAAGTGACTGAATATTTGTGCTCGTGGTGGTTTTTTCTCCAGACCAATTTCGATTTTTTAAATAGCGATCTTTGATTTGTTTTTTTAAGATCATCTGAAAGATACTGTTGTCCTAAGCTGAAATTATAAAAAAGATAAAGATTTCGCCTGATCATTTTTTGTATTGTTTTTTTAATTTTGCCAATTTGAAGTAATCAATGCGCGATATAGTTCGTGCTATCAAAACGAAGCGGCAAATTCACTCGTTCCAAATTCAATTTAGGCGGACAATTTGCTCTAAATTATTGAATTGCCAGACTCAAACCACTTTACAAAGCGTGAATAGGAGAGGGATAAAATGAAAAAAAAAATCGAATATTTTCCGACTATTTAATCAATTTTTGACAATTTTTTCCCAAGACTTGCACGTCGGAACATTCAGAGCTTATGTGCAATCTTGTTTTCTTTGTACACGAATTTTAAAACTTTATTGGGTTAGAACTATGACTTCCTTTCAATTTGCTCTTCAGCGGTAAACCCACTTTCATTGGGTGCATGCTGATGGAAACAATGAACCCTTCTATTCTCTTACTTAAAGGCCTAACAATTTGACAGCGTCCTGATTATAGTTACAACTCTGAGGTCATGGTAAAAATGGGTTTTCTTCCGCCAAGCTACCAATTTTAGCTTACAACAATGTACACGGGATTCTTTGATTTTTTTTGAAATTGGATAGCCTTGTCAACATCGAGGGTTTTGGGTCACTGTACTTTCATGTGAAGATAGCGCATGTCAAGGTATGAAACGTAACTCAATTGGAACCAGTTCTAAACTAGTACTTATATCCAATTATATTATTGATAAAACTATCTCTATAAGATATTACTAACTAACCAATTATATTCCATCACTGACAATGCCACTTAATTGTAAGTGCTGAAACTACTTGTAGTTTCAGCACCAGAACAATTTCAATAAATCTTAGAGTACAGTTGTTCTCCTTCTGGATAAACTCCAAGAACTAACTCGCAAAGACCAGTATACACTAGATCTATTGAGACTAGGAGACTTAAAAGTAAGATTAAGATTGGTATTAGACTAAGAAGTTCCGGCCGAAAATAAGATAGCGTGGCGAACAGACGGTGTACTTTATCTGAAATTACTTTATGAGTATAGAACCCCGTTCATAACTCATCTGGTGCGACTAAAATTTTCAAACAAGACCTTAACTAACTTAGATTTAGACAATTAGAATTAGAATTAGACAATAACAAAATTGCAAAATCTTAGATGGAATAGACTGGATTAGATGGTTAGATGGAATGTTAGATGTAATTTAATACAAATGTCTCTATGTCTCAATAAATCTACACCAATATTTCAAATAATACGAGAAATACCAAGTATTGCAAGTAGACCAACATCAAGACGTGAACAACGATTAGGAGACGGACTGATATACTACATGATAGTACGACGAAAACCGGAACAAGTATTTGTATTCAGAATATTTAATGCAGTAAGATTAAATTTTCACCTATTAACATAAAAACTATTTGAAGAATACTTCTTCAAGAACCTTATTGATGCGTTATTGCCTATCATATCAAAAATAACGACCGATAAAAAAATAAACAAGTCGTTCCTTCCAAAAGCTGCAGTAAATTATTTTGAAAACTTTTGAATAAATAATTTATTGAAAGGAAAATACAAAAATTATTTAAAATGAATATTTAAAGTTAGTTTTAATTAAATTAAATACAAATTTCTTGCTTCTGAAGAACTCATTTTTGCTTCATCACCTAAAAAATAACCAAATTTATTCAAAAAAAAACGTACATCATTTATATTCTAATTCTTTACACTTTTCTTATATCTTTATTTCTACATAAGATATTAACAAGGCTTATCCTTGCTTTTCAATGCATCACGCTTCATTTCATAAATAGATCATCAAAGCTTTTCTTGGATCTTTAAATTCAATTAAAATAATTTTCAATTCACCGATTTTATCTGATCATCAAGGCCTCCCTTGGATCAACCAGAACAACTTTGTTCTTCCCACCTCATAGTTTAAAGTTTCTAACGACCTCAAACGTCGATTCACTCTCCAACCCTTATGAAGACCCAGAAAATGTTTGAAAAACTAGCCATTCTATTTAAGATAAACAGAGAAAAACTTCGGTTACTCATCCTTCTTTTGAGCCCTTCATCTTAGAGGACCCAGGCTAAAACCCTTAACAATATTACTAAGTTTTAAAATAGTATCTAACGATCTACTTGTGTTCGAATTTTACCTGAACCTTGTGGATTGATTTACTATTCTCCAATCCTTGATCACAAATCAAACCTAGGTAAGATTAATTAAGTTCATCGTATATTAAAACCTAGTCACGAGAATGTAAAAAACCATTCTTACGAAATGACAAATTCTCTCACTCCAACCCGTAAACCACGTCAATCTATGCCCCAAGTTAAGATAACTACACAAAAGCCGTAAGAAATAACTGTTTAGGAAATCGTGAAGTAACAAAACGTCAAGAACAAATGGTCCGTTCTAACTTTTAGGTCCCAAGTTTACTTTAACTCGTTTTCCAAAAAAAAACTACTCTTGTTTCAAGTTTTAAAAAGCATATGCTTTGTAGATTGAAGGATATCAAAAATGGTACGTTTGAAATATAGACTCACTAATTGGCTAAGCGCTTAAATATTATAAGAAAAACAACAATTAAGGTCAAACGATTTTAAAAAAAATTTTATTGCAAGGCTTGCTTAGAGATCTACAACTTTTACACTTCCACATATTAATCTTTCTTTTAGAAATTTTTTCATTGGAATAATCGAGTCAGAATTACTGATCATCAACTTGAGAGCAACAAAAAAACTGGGTAAGTTTTCTGATGAAGTTGCTCTTCAAGTTTTCTGAAATATTTAACTCAATCAAAAGTTTCTTCATCGGTCAAAAATTTTACTGGGATTTGATATGTTATTAACATTGTTTTATTTTAGATTCAGAAAAAGTCAACAATTTTTTCAGTTCCTTGTCTTTTTTATAATATTATGATTGCAGTTTTTGTTTTTCAGAGGGTCTATTCAAATTTCATTTTAACATGAAGTTCTGTTTGAATTAACTCATAAGCATAATTTTAAAAACTAGAGGTCTAGATATGAAGGAATTTTTGTTGAAGAAAATTAGTTTTTTTATCGTTTTTGTTAAGCCAAAAATAAAACTGGTTTCAAAAATGATAGAGCTATAGAATTTGAAGGAAAAAAAATTACTACCCATCCGTGCTAAAACACATTAAAAAATATGAGAATATATTGTATCCTCAAAAGTACGCAATATAAACTGACTAACCTGCAAAAACAACTGGAAAAAGTTTTAAAAATGGAAAAAAACTAATTCAGAAACAGAATTGGTAAATAAACAAATTTCAGAACTTTCAGTTATAATAAAAACTGCTTCAATAAACAAGAAACACATTTTTCGTTTTCGAAAATGAAGCGATTTAATTTTTAGCCGACAAAAAGGGTCAATGAACGCACGGAACCAAAAAAAATAGATTTGTTTTTTGAAGAAAAAAAGCCTAAACTTATGAATTTTAACAAAAATTTATATGGCCCTAAACACTTTGAATTTCAACAATAATTTATAAAACGTATTTTTTGATACAAATGATCCAATTTGAGAAAACTGGATTATTAGGGAAAAAATTTCATTCCGCTTGGAAATCGAACTATAAATTTTCACTATCAAAACTAGAAATCGATCACGCTTTTTCGCGCTATTCAGCTTTATCAATTAGAGAGTGAAATTTTTTTATCTTCCAGCAAATGATCTTGAAATGAACTAAAAACGTGCAAGTAAACCAAGGGGCCCTCATGAAGAAAATCATTGCGACCTTTATAAGTCTAAACAGGTACATGTAAACAGGACCTGCACCAATTCTCAAAACTCAATTGAAATGTTTATCAAACACTGATTGCATGACAAAAAAAGCAAACACGAATTGTAGTTTTCTACAACCATACTATTGCAACCATACTATTGTAAGTTTATATATTGTACTATAGATAACATAGCCGACAGAGAGTTGGAAAAGAGTCAATGCACGCAAAGATACTGAAAAAAGTGACCTTTTTTTGCAAAAATTTTAGAACAAACTTTCGAACTTCAAACAAAAAAATGTATAGCTTGAAGCTTTTTGAATATGAAACCCATTTGTGATCGACAAATTCTGATAAATTAACCCAATTTGAGAAAACTGGTTTATTATGAAAGTTTTTATTCTGCTGGGAAATCTGAAAATTAGTTTCATAATTTAGATAGACATCCAGTACACATTCATAAGTGCAGTTATGAGTATGAATGTTCTCTTTTGTTATTAGAGGATTTTAGGACTTCTCCGGAAAAAAAATTATCAAAACTTATATAAGAGTCTGAACTACGTTCATCAACTCTTCAAAAAAAAAACTGATAACAACCATAATCTACTAATAAAAAGGAAAGAAAACAGACGGAAGCTGGGACAAAAAATTCAGGACTTAATTCTACATAATAATTACTACCCGAAACGAACTCCGCCTAATTACTACTTAATTAATGGTTAACCTGATGGTTCTTTTAAAAAAATTTTCTAAATACTTAAAACTTACTAAATTGAATATTCTCTGAAAGTTTCGTACAGGAAAACTCTTGTACCAGGTGGCAACACCCGTGCTTATTATCGCAACGGTAATAACTAACCCAAAAAAGAAATCAAAAATCAACAAAATTCGCGAAGCTTCCTAATCACTTCGCAGTTTCACGTAACACAGTGATTCAGACGTCTTATCATCCAACACAAACAGGTCTCAGGTCAATCCTGTCTTAACAAGAGTGAAGGAAAAAAGCGACTAGAAATTTGAAAAAATTTCAACTTTTCAATTTTTAAGGACAAGTTTACGTCCTTAAAGTTTTTTGAGCTTCAAAAAAATCGCGACTGACATTTTTTTTTTGAATAAAATACCCCAGTTTGTGAAAAATAGATTATATTTTTATTCCGCTGGAAAAACCAAAGTTTATTATCCACTTTCGAAGTTAGAAGAATTTTAATTTTTTCGTGACTTTTACATTTTGCTGTTCGCTAAGTGTGTTAGCCTTTCTGTAACCAAAAAAATGAACTAAACCTCAAAATAAATCAAAAGTCAAACCGCAAAAAACCAATTTGATCGCGAACATATTGTAAGACTTTTTTCTGAAACAGAAACAATCACCAAGACTATAAAAAATCATTCATTACGTTCTTGACTCCTAAAAAAGAGTTTGATGGCTCGCGAAAAAATTTTGAACCAATTTTAAGACTTTCTGAAAAAAAAATCACGATATAATGAAAATTCATCAATTCTTAGAAAAATTTGAAATTGTGAAAGTTTGGAATCATCTCGAGCTTCAAAAGACATACAAAAACTCTAAGATTTTGCCGTGAAAAAAATCATGAATTATTTGAAACTTCAAATTTTCAATTAGTCCTACAAACACCTAAAAATCAAGCCAACAATACTTTGAGTTTTCTAATTTCAAGCTTAAAAAAATGACCATAAACTTCCAAAAATATTTACGATTTATTTTTTGTGATAAGGTTAGCTCATTGTGAGAAATCTGGATCAGTGAGAAAAACGTTACTCCGCTGAGAAATCTGAAAATGAAAATTCACTTTTCAAAAAACTCCGAACCTGCTGATTGCTGGACTTTTTGGTGGGGGAATGGAGGGTGTTTTCATCCATTTCATCGGAGACGGACCCACCTTGAGAAAGCGAATGACTCCAGGACCATTCCAAGCTTGACCAAACAGGAATTTCAAAGAAACTACACTTGTGCTGAAAGACGTGTGCCGTACCCCACTCAGCGACGGCCACTCTAAAATCTCTTTTCGAAATTAATAGTCAATCACGTTTTTTGTAACTTTTCCACTTTGTAGCTGTTCGATCGTGGAGAGACTTAGAAGACGCCAGATCAATATTGTCTTGATGTAGCCCTGAATGTTCGTTCCGACTGCCCTTTAATGTGTTTGTTGCATCCTTTCACAAAAGAAAACGATATAACTCGACTTTTTTTAAAACAGTGCCTCACTCGCAATGTCAAATATAAAAGAACAAGACAGATCATTTCAGAACGAAGCCCTGAATTTACCAACTGCCTGTAGCGTCGGTGGAAAAAAAATAGATTTTTTAACCGCCCCACACGCTATTTAAATTTCAATTTGAAATGATGCGTTTACGTTTCGTAACGTTTAGATAACCACAATTAGCTTACCCGATTTCAATTTGGAGCAATTTTCGAGCCGGTTCAACAGCCAAAAAAAACATGATCCAGGTTGCGCAAAAAAAAACAAAATCGATTTCTAGTTTCGAAAAAGGAATATAGTTTTTAGATTTCGCAGCTTTTTCATCATATTTTTTTATTTTGGGCAAATTTAAAGAAAAATGGCAAGTCACAAACAGTTCCTGAAACTGATGAAGCTTCAACGTGATATTTTTCTTAGAAACCCGAAAAATGTTCAAAACTTTCAACCTACTTTTTTCGGATTTCCATTAGTTCCCTCAGACTTCCACACACTAAGTCTATGAAAGAATACTAGTCATAGAAATTTCATACATTTTGCTGAAATGGCCTCATCGAGTTTTCAAAGAACTTTTTCTTGTTTTGGCATAAAAGTCGTTGTATCGTATTGTATATATACTAAAAGGAAAAAATTTTTGTCAGAAAAATGCTAGTCATACAGTTTCCATATATGTTATGTGGAAATTGCATGACTAGCATTTTTTTGATGGTGACAACAAAATGCTCCAATTTTTTTTGGTTTTTTTCAGCCGAAAACCGAATTTGGTACGCAAACAAACATTTTCAAAAGTGATTTTTTGCAGTTTTTTAGCCACATTTTGCTGTAAAGTTTCTTACGATTTTTTTTTGTTTTTCTACTAACTTTTCTACCAAAACTGTTTTCTAATTGTTCTATTTTACTATGACTATCGACTGTTTTTAAGTTGTATTTTTCGTGTAGATCTTTTTAATCACGCCACGCAGTAAAATGACAATTTGAAGGAAAAAAACTGTTGTTTGTTGTGTTTTTTTTTGAGCTATGGTCGAAAAATACTGTGCTAGCACAGTAACAGAGTATCTTTGTTTTGGCTTTAGTTTTTGCTTGATGGTCAGAATTGTTTCAATAATTATTGATGTTGTCCAATAAATATCCGATCAAACGTTTCTGTAAAAGTTTTCCTGGACTTTTCATAAATTGTTTTTTTTTGCTTATAAACATGGCGACCAAGTGCGAATCCTTCTAGAGAGTTGACAGAAAATCTCTAATCATGAATCAACTGCGAAGCCGTTCTTCAAATTTAGTATGTATCTAGCAGTTAAAGAAAACTTTAACTCTTTTAACCAGTCAACGTTTATACTTACTTCGTTTTATTTGTCTTCTGCTGTTGGCCTTATGATAAAATATTTGCTGCTGAATTCAAAATAGTTTCGTTAAACGAACGACTATATTTGTTTTCGCGTTTGATTGGTACTTATCAATTTTGCAACCGTAGTTTTCCAAGCTGTCAGTTCCTAAGCTGATGGTTACCTCCAGACACTGTTATGTCTTTTCGCAATTCTTCTGGAATTTTCACAATCTTAAGTAAGATAGTCCGGGACTATTTTTATTACTTTGCAATAAAATTTGAAGGTTGTCTGGTTGGTGGGAGTTATGAAAGGGAATAAAATTTTAGGTGCTTTTCGATCACAGAAAATTTCAACTAGCTGGGTTTTCAATGTTGACAGTAAAGTGACGAACTGAAGAAATTCCTGCTTGGTTGAAGCTTATTTAGGCATACGTTTGTTTTTGATATTCAGAGAAATTTATTTTCCTTCCAATTTTGTTTTGCTCATGGACTTTTGAATCAATAGCAGATAGATCCTTTCTTCCAGAAGGATTCCAGTATTTTTATCATATTTAATACAACTGAACGGTGTACTCTTTTTAACAAAAATGAAATTAAAGAATACTCACAGGCCAATCAGGTTAGTTATTACGGGTGCCAGACATCAAGTCGACGGGACTTCGAACCAAATCGTAACATTAGGGACTTCAAGCCAAAAATTGTCTCATTAAGTCATAAAATATGATTAGTTTGAAAACTTTTTTGAAGAATTTCTTAAATTCATGATCTTTCTTCGGGTGCAGGACATCAAGCCGACGGGACTTCAAGCCGAATCGTAAAATTAGGGACTTTAAGCCAAAAATTTTCTCATTAAGTCATGAAATAAGGTTAATTTGAAAACTTTTTTTGAAGAATTTCTCAATTTCATGATCTTTATTCGGTAATTATTAGCGTCTTCACGAAATTTAAACCTCCAAATGATGTTTAGGAAAGTTGAAAAATAAAACACGGTTGAAGGTAATTTTCTTGTTTATAATTTATGCATTTGAAAAAACGGCTGATATTATTAACTAATTCCAATCCTAAGTAATTTATTGCCATAAATAGCGCTTATTATGGACTAAACAAGCCTAAGATTTTGAAAAGCAACGTTTTACAGATTTAAAAAAATAATGATTTGAGCTGCTTGTAAATTTTAATTTTCGGCCTCTAGCTCCTTCGACTTAGAGTCCCGTCGGATTGTCGTCCTAGACCCAGTTTTTACAACAAAAGCACAAAGACGAGCAATGGCGTATCTAGCGGCATCGAGTTTCTACCAATCACACGTCGCTGTTTTGCTGCCTTGTTATGTTTCTCGATCTCGGGTCTTGGCGATTTTATTTCGGTTACTCGGAAAATATCAGGCTCAAACATGTCCTTTTTCTCTGCGCAAGATCTAAATTTTATTTAGGAAAAAGCTTAAGGTATGACTTTAATTGGGGCGAAGTGCTGACTTTTATAATTACTCACAAGTTTAATGAAGGACACTTGAATTGAATCAATTTTCGTTTATGTACTTAATTGAAAGCGGAGTTTATGAATAGTTTTTGCCCACTTGATTTTTGCCCACAAATTATTACCAGGTATTTTTCGCTTTTTGTCTCTTATGGTGATGGCTTTGCTTTTTGTTTCATATCTGCTATGAATAGATTTTGCCTACTTAGCTTGCTTAGATTACTTGGCTTACTTAGATGAAAAGCTATGCCGAGAGTTAAATTCAGATCCTTGGAACTCGAAACGTTAAAAAGTTTTTTATAAAACCTTTTTTTCGGCTCAAGTAGTTTCTGCTCAAAGGTCATCGGCTTTGTCTCGGCTCCGAACGTTTTGTTCCGCTGCTAAATTAAAATCAAAAGTCTTGCTTGGCAAATTTTATTGGAAGTATTGTATGAGGAAAACAGGTATTCTGAAAAGTTATGGAAATGAGTTTTTGCTCCGACTTTCGATACGAAAATAACGGAATATTTGTGCTCGGGGTGGGTTTTTTTTTTCTTCAGACAAATTTCGACTTTTTAACTAGCCATCCTTGACGGAATTTTTTTTTATCATTCGAAACGTTTTGTTGTCCTGAGCTTAAATTTGAAAAGATATTTTACCTGTGATCATTTTTTGTAAAGTTATGGGGGTTTAAAGATTGCCATTTTGGCCAATTTGGGACAATTAACGCGCGATATATTTCGCGCTATTAACGCGTAAGCGAGATTGAATCCGTCCCAGAAATCGTTCCAAATTGGTTCAAGGAAGCTTATATGCCATAATTGATTTGTTAATAGGAGCAAAATTTATCTATTAGTACTTATTATGACGTGTGGGGGGGATGATTTAAAAAATATCAAATTTTAGAAAAAAAAATTTTCTTATTATATTTAGTTTTTTTTGTTATTACTGCTGCATAAAACTTAAAAGGCAGTCGGAACATTCAGGGCTTCGCCCTGATACGAGCAGTCTTGTTTTATTTAATTTTATTTTTTTGAAACGCTTTGAAAAATTTTTGGTTTATCAATTACATATCTTAATTATTTTCTATGACCGGGTATCCTTGGAAAGACCGCGTACTTTCGCATGTGCCTGCGTAACCTCCTAGCATTTTTGTTTCCACAGACTTCGAATATTTGACCCATTTTTTTGGTACTTCATGGTTTTCTCGAACCCTCCAATTTCTGAGTTTATAAGTTAAATTGAACTAATTGATTGCGGGAAGCTCTTCTGCATAATTGACTACGTCCAATTTTTCTACACAAAAAGCTATGATTCTCGCAAGACTCAAACCTTTGATTTTTGATTGTTTTTTGGAATTTTCTCGATAATTATCCTGCCAAATCTGGTGTTAATGGCTTAATCGAAACAACAGTTTGTTGAAAGCCTATCTGTATAAAGGGCAACTCCCAAATATTTTTAGAAAAAATTATGGCCTTCAAAAATATCAAAGTTTTGAAACTTTGACCGTTTTTTGGAATTTTTGACTTTTCTCGAAAGCTACCCTGCCAATTCTTAGCTTAAGTCTTCAACAAAGAAACCAGTTTTTGGGTATATTCTCCGCGTAAGTGGTCACATCCTACATTTTGCTGTCACGTTGTTGAACTTCTGACCGTTCGATAGAAACTTTTGAATTTTTTATTAACTACTCATTTAAGTATATTAGGTCAATCGAAATAATTTTTTTCCAACATCGTCTTTCGACTTCTTTTGTTTCTGTTGTATCGCAGGTGGTGCAAAGCTCCGCTTCGCCCCTGGGTTAAAAATGCAAATTAGCTTATTAAGAGTCGATGAATCTAGTTCAGACTTTTTGTAGTTCGTGATGATTTTTTCTCTTTTTGCTTTTTTTTCTTAAAGTTTGTTCAGGGTTAATTTTTTTGTTTCGCGGTTTGAGTTCACTATCCATCAGCAAAATTGTAATCATTACAAAAAACGTGATCAACATCTATTTTCGAAATTGGAATTTAATTTACAGATTTCCGAGCAAATTTGGTATTTCTCAAGTTGCGTTAGTTTCATCAAAACAGTGCCTATCATAAATTGTTCTAGAAATTCAAATAGCTTCGAGAGCATCTCTTTGTTTCTTTGCGTTTTTTGAATCTTTTCCAAGTGTCTGCTGACTGAGTTCAAAATTTGAAGAGAAATGTGAACATTTTTATATGAAAATGATTGTCCTATTTTTAAACAAATTGTGCATCCCGTTAATAAAGTAACTCATTTGTCATAGATGAGCAATAACCTATCCCAGTATGTCTGAAGCATCCAACAAAGCAGTGGAAGAGGTGAAGAATTTCACTATTAGACCGCGAGACGATATTCTGCTGGACCTGTACGCCTGTTCAAGCAGGTCACAGTCGGAGATGTGAACACTTCCAGACCATTCATGCTAGACTTCAAAGGTACGGAAGCCCATAATTTCTCTTGTCCCTTTTTATTGTTTCACGCAATTTTTTTTTTAAATTATCTACCTTGTAAGGTTTATGAAAAAATTTTTTGCGTATTTTTTGATTCTCCGGCGTCTCAACTGGAAGATAGTTAACAATTTGCATATTCTGCTGGAAAATTTTAGGTTAGATTCATGATTTTTTTCAGTTTTATTTGAACCCATTTGTGAGGCTGGATGAGCTTATTGTACAAAGAATTGTTTCTGTTTTTAGCGTCAAAAATTTTTAAACGCATATTGACAAACAACGTGTATTGTGAGTTAAGTCCGGGGTGGCTTTCTCATAGAGTAATTTCAGATAAAATACACCGTCTGTTCGTCACGCTATCTTATTTTCGGCTGGATAGTTTCGTGCAACTTCTTAGTCTAATACCGATCCTTATCCTACTCTTATATTTCCTAGTCTCAATAAATCTAGTATATGCTGATATTGTTGCGAAGTGATATTATCATTAAGTCATAAAATATGATTAGTTTGAAAACTTTTTTGAAGAATTTCTTAAATTCATGATCTTTCTTCGGGTGCAGGACATCAAGCCGACGGGACTTCAAGCCGAATCGTAAAATTAGGGACTTTAAGCCAAAAATTTTCTCATTAAGTCATGAAATAAGGTTAATTTGAAAACTTTTTTTGAAGAATTTCTCAATTTCATGATCTTTATTCGGTAATTATTAGCGTCTTCACGAAATTTAAACCTCCAAATGATGTTTAGGAAAGTTGAAAAATAAAACACGGTTGAAGGTAATTTTCTTGTTTATAATTTATGCATTTGAAAAAACGGCTGATATTATTAACTAATTCCAATCCTAAGTAATTTATTGCCATAAATAGCGCTTATTATGGACTAAACAAGCCTAAGATTTTGAAAAGCAACGTTTTACAGATTTAAAAAAATAATGATTTGAGCTGCTTGTAAATTTTAATTTTCGGCCTCTAGCTCCTTCGACTTAGAGTCCCGTCGGATTGTCGTCCTAGACCCAGTTTTTACAACAAAAGCACAAAGACGAGCAATGGCGTATCTAGCGGCATCGAGTTTCTACCAATCACACGTCGCTGTTTTGCTGCCTTGTTATGTTTCTCGATCTCGGGTCTTGGCGATTTTATTTCGGTTACTCGGAAAATATCAGGCTCAAACATGTCCTTTTTCTCTGCGCAAGATCTAAATTTTATTTAGGAAAAAGCTAAAGGTATGACTTTAATTGGGGCGAAGTGCTGACTTTTATAATTACTCACAAGTTTAATGAAGGACACTTGAATTGAATCAATTTTCGTTTATGTACTTAATTGAAAGCGGAGTTTATGAATAGTTTTTGCCCACTTGATTTTTGCCCACAAATTATTACCAGGTATTTTTCGCTTTTTGTCTCTTATTGTGATGGCTTTGCTTTTTGTTTCATATCTGCTATGAATAGATTTTGCCTACTTAGCTTGCTTAGATTACTTGGCTTACTTAGATGAAAAGCTATGCCGAGAGTTAAATTCAGATCCTTGGAACTCGAAACGTTAAAAAGTTTTTTATAAAACCTTTTTTTCGGCTCAAGTAGTTTCTGCTCAAAGGTCATCGGCTTTGTCTCGGCTCCGAACGTTTTGTTCCGCTGCTAAATTAAAATCAAAAGTCTTGCTTGGCAAATTTTATTGGAAGTATTGTATGAGGAAAACAGGTATTCTGAAAAGTTATGGAAATGAGTTTTTGCTCCGACTTTCGATACGAAAATAACGGAATATTTGTGCTCGGGGTGGGTTTTTTTTTTCTTCAGAGAAATTTCGACTTTTTAACTAGCCATTCTTGACGGAATTTTTTTTTATCATTCGAAACGTTTTGTTGTCCTGAGCTTAAATTTGAAAAGATATTTTACCTGTGATCATTTTTTGTAAAGTTATGGGGGTTTAAAGATTGCCATTTTGGCCAATTTGGGACAATTAACGCGCGATATATTTCGCGCTATTAACGCGTAAGCGAGATTGAATCCGTCCCAGAAATCGTTCCAAATTGGTTCAAGGAAGCTTATATGCCATAATTGATTTGTTAATAGGAGCAAAATTTATCTATTAGTACTTATTATGACGTGTGGGGGGGATGATTTAAAAAATATCAAATTTTAGAAAAAAAAATTTTCTTATTATATTTAGTTTTTTTTGTTATTACTGCTGCATAAAACTTAAAAGGCAGTCGGAACATTCAGGGCTTCGCCCTGATACGAGCAGTCTTGTTTTATTTAATTTTATTTTTTTGAAACGCTTTGAAAAATTTTTGGTTTATCAATTACATATCTTAATTATTTTCTATGACCGGGTATCCTTGGAAAGACCGCGTACTTTCGCATGTGCCTGCGTAACCTCCTAGCATTTTTGTTTCCACAGACTTCGAATATTTGACCCATTTTTTTGGTACTTCATGGTTTTCTCGAACCCTCCAATTTCTGAGTTTATAAGTTAAATTGAACTAATTGATTGCGGGAAGCTCTTCTGCATAATTGACTACGTCCAATTTTTCTACACAAAAAGCTATGATTCTCGCAAGACTCAAACCTTTGATTTTTGATTGTTTTTTGGAATTTTCTCGATAATTATCCTGCCAAATCTGGTGTCAATGGCTTAATCGAAACAACAGTTTGTTGAAAGCCTATCTGTATAAAGGGCAACTCCCAAATATTTTTAGAAAAAATTATGGCCTTCAAAAATATCAAAGTTTTGAAACTTTGACCATTTTTTGGAATTTTTGACTTTTCTCGAAAGCTACCCTGCCAATTCTTAGCTTAAGTCTTCAACAAAGAAACCAGTTTTTGGGTATATTCTCCGCGTAAGTGGTCACATCCTACATTTTGCTGTCACGTTGTTGAACTTCTGACCGTTCGATAGAAACTTTTGAATTTTTTATTAACTACTCATTTAAGTATATTAGGTCAATCGAAATAATTTTTTTCCAACATCGTCTTTCGACTTCTTTTGTTTCTGTTGTATCGCAGGTGGTGCAAAGCTCCGCTTCGCCCCTGGGTTAAAAATGCAAATTAGCTTATTAAGAGTCGATGAATCTAGTTCAGACTTTTTGTAGTTCGTGATGATTTTTTCTCTTTTTGCTTTTTTTTCTTAAAGTTTGTTCAGGGTTAATTTTTTTGTTTCGCGGTTTGAGTTCACTATCCATCAGCAAAATTGTAATCATTACAAAAAACGTGATCAACATCTATTTTCGAAATTGGAATTTAATTTACAGATTTCCGAGCAAATTTGGTATTTCTCAAGTTGCGTTAGTTTCATCAAAACAGTGCCTATCATAAATTGTTCTAGAAATTCAAATAGCTTCGAGAGCATCTCTTTGTTTCTTTGCGTTTTTTGAATCTTTTCCAAGTGTCTGCTGACTGAGTTCAAAATTTGAAGAGAAATGTGAACATTTTTATATGAAAATGATTGTCCTATTTTTAAACAAATTGTGCATCCCGTTAATAAAGTAACTCATTTGTCATAGATGAGCAATAACCTATCCCAGTATGTCTGAAGCATCCAACAAAGCAGTGGAAGAGGTGAAGAATTTCACTATTAGACCGCGAGACGATATTCTGCTGGACCTGTACGCCTGTTCAAGCAGGTCACAGTCGGAGATGTGAACACTTCCAGACCATTCATGCTAGACTTCAAAGGTACGGAAGCCCATAATTTCTCTTGTCCCTTTTTATTGTTTCACGCAATTTTTTTTTTAAATTATCTACCTTGTAAGGTTTATGAAAAAATTTTTTGCGTATTTTTTGATTCTCCGGCGTCTCAACTGGAAGATAGTTAACAATTTGCATATTCTGCTGGAAAATTTTAGGTTAGATTCATGATTTTTTTCAGTTTTATTTGAACCCATTTGTGAGGCTGGATGAGCTTATTGTACAAAGAATTGTTTCTGTTTTTAGCGTCAAAAATTTTTAAACGCATATTGACAAACAACGTGTATTGCGAGTTAAGTCCGGGGTGGCTTTCTCATAGAGTAATTTCAGATAAAATACACTGTCTGTTCGTCACGCTATCTTATTTTCGGCTGGATAGGTTCGTGCAACTTCTTAGTCTAATACCGATCCTTATCCTACTCTTATATTTCCTAGTCTCAATAAATCTAGTATATGCTGATATTGTTGCGAAGTTAGAAGCGAGGAAGAGTAAATGTTTGCTAATTTAAATTTTTTCTTCTCTGGCTGAAACTATAAATAGTTTCAGCCTTACAAATTATTGTAAGTTTTAGTCATGGATCATGATTAGTTAGTTCTTAGTATTTTACATTGATTGTTATCAATGATATAATTGATATATTAAATACTTGTTTTGAACTGGTTCCAATTGGATTATTCTACCCCTCACATTGAAAACTAACCAAAATCGAGTATTATAAAAAAATAACCCCAATAATTAACCAGACTACTAAAATTCGAGTAGTCTTTGGAATCATGGCAATCATTCTCGTGGGTAATGTTCTTTACATGTGATGCAATAATCAAACTGTTGACACAACCGCGCTGCATAGCAACTGACGTGCGTATTGCACTTTTTCAGTGACCTTATTAACGTCAGTGACTTTTATTCTCGGCAAACTGCGTAAACAAAGGACGATTTTATGCGGAGAAAGCTTGCCATGATTGTTAAAAACTCAAATTTAAGTTGTTTGTTAGTTTTTTCTGCAACGCGGGCGGGTGACATGACAATTTCGGATGTTTCAAAGAGATAGGGTAAGTTTTAACTGCTTTAAATATACGGTTAAATAGCGTAGGGTAAAATGGTATCGGGTTAAATGGAATAGGATTAAATGCCCCATGGGCGGTGTAGTATCTTCTAACTTGTGCTATTAGGGAAGGCCAAGTGGGACGCATGGGAGCAATTGAAGGGGTTGACGAAGGAGGAGGCCGAGTCGAAGTACATCTGGTTGGTGGATAATATCAGGCACAGATACTCTAATATCAGACACGACAGCGATCTCATAGACAATTAAATATTGCAAATAAAGGAGCAATGCTGATTCAATTCGCGGTTTGTGTGAGTAGTTTGTTCCATCCCTGAAGTCATCAGATGTTAAAATAATTTCATATCAGACCCCCTACACAGTGTCATCTGCAGTTTAATATCTGGCCTTAGAAATGTACTTCCCAATTTTTCTTTTGTTGAGCTTCCACTTTGATTGAATTGTTCGATGATATGTGACTGATGTAGAAAAAAAACGTGCTAGTGTATGTTTGGCGTAACAATGAAGTATCAAGGCTAAATAAATTTTTACAAATTTTAGTTTTTGATAATTCTGTAAACAGCAGGTTGAATGGCTTGCGCAGGAGTTTTTTGACGAGCGTACAGGCTTAAAAATTTCGTCGACTTTTGTAGTTCAGCCATTTTGAGTTTTTTCTAAGCCCCGGATTGATCATAATTTTCTAAGCCCCGGATTGATCATAATTTTTTAAACCCCGGCTTGATCATAAATTTGGCGTAACTACGATGTGTCAAGGCTGAATAATTTTCATAAGTTTTAATTTTTTGAATTCTCTGAAAGCAGCAGAATCAGTGGAGTGCGCAGTTGTTCTTCGACAAAGGGGCCAGCCAAAACCCCAGATTGATCATTTTGGCAAAAATGCTAAGCCGCAGGCAACTATTGTTTTCAGCAAAAATGCGGTTTTTAAGCACTATTTGCTAGGTTTTGACCAAAACATAGCATGGCTAGGAGTTTCTCGAGGGTAGCAAGTTTTGGAAAAAAAACTTTCGAGTTTTTGTTGACTTTTTTAGTCACCCAAACTATTTTTCCGAACCCTTTTCAAACATTTGTAATGACCCTAGTTTTCAAACATTTGTAATGACCCTATTTTGACTAATTTTTCTGCGCCACTGGCAAGTATCTGAAAAAAAAACAGGTTAGAAGTGCCATTTTTAGACACTTTTTGGAAAGTTTTGACCAAACATTTGCATATCAAAGCAAGAATAGCCGGTTGCAGTGTAAGTAGCACAGAAAATTTCGACCACATTCTTAAAAAACTACACAACAAAGATTTGGTTTCTTCAAAATATTGTCATTTTTTGAGCAGTGTGATGATAGAACTATGCAAATGCGTAAAAAGTTAGTGAAATCTAGATTAACGACAACAGTTCTCTTCAGAAAACGATAAACAATCAAAAAATATTTTGAAAACTCTCTCGCCAAACTAGTATTTTTTCTTGCCAAACTAGGAAGCGCTCAAACTAGTATTTTTTTACTGAAATTAAAATTTCGCTGGCTAGATGACCCATTTTTATTTAATGAACATTACCCGATTACTTGGTTTGCTCAAAACTGGACTTAACTGAAAGTTTTTTCACCGATTTTCCCCGATAGTGGGACAAGTTTTAGAAAACTATTTGATGTGGTTTGAATCACGGCTGAAAGTATGATAATCTAACATACCACTCGAAGCATTCCCATTATATTTTGTGGTACCTGATTTTGCGCCAAAAACCAAAAAACACCCGATGACAAGTTCTTCCCAATGTGCAATGTTTGGAGCAATTAGTATATATTGTCACCAAATGCACCTTTAAAAATATTCTAGGGTTGATCAGCGAAAAACAATACGTTAAATAGTTCCAAAAGGGGACATCAAAATGTACTTTGGCATCAAATGCTTTTCAGTTTCAATGCTCGTACTGAAAACTTTCTTAAAATAATGATTATTTATTTTTTTGTACAGGAAAATGACTTGCCCTTGCGTTAAGCCTAGGTATCGCCAATATGTCGAGTTTTTTGCCACAAGTAGCTCGGTTTATCGTCAATTGCTTGGCTTTTTTTCAAAAGCTCGTTCTATTCCAATTTCGATTTTGTTGAAAATTTGCCAACTCAAATTTCAGTATTATTTCAGTTTTTCTACTCTTTTCTTTTTACTATTTTGAGGCTTCAGTTTTTAATCTAGCGGCTTGATGGCAGCATAGTGCGTTGTTTGAAGAGCAACAAGCTTTTGAACAATGTTTCCAGGGAAGATGAAAAATTATCTTCCAATTTAGCGGATTTTGCCTCATTTTATGTCTTGTATCGCAAGCTTCGTTTCTGCGAAAAAAATGTGCATGCTCATTTTTCATTTTTGTGTTCGACTATGATAAATTTGCGGTTTGATCCAGTTTTTCGATTGTTGTTAATCAGGGGCGGATCTAGGATTTTCTCGAGGGGGCGGATTTTCGAAAAATTTTGTCGACTTTTTTTTTAGGTCGACCAAATTGATTTTCTGAGCTCCTCTCCCAAAGCAGTAAAAAAGACTTTGCTAAGGTAAAACTTTGTGCGCCGCACGCAAAATTTTGAAAAAAGGCCAAAAAAAAGGCGTTTTTTGGCACTTTTTAAAAAAATTTTACCAAAAAATCGCGTTTTTTTGGCACGCGCTCCCCCCTCAAAATTACTATTTATTGGCGCCAAAGGCGCCTTTAGAAAAATTTAGGGGTCCATCAGCCAAAAATGGATATATCAAACTAGTTCAAAGGGGGACCCTTTGTGTCGGTAGGGGGTCGAATCTCTGAGGAGAAGAAGCGTCCGCCACCCCCCGCCCCCCCCCTTAATCCGCTACTGGTGTTAATTGTTTCCAACTGCCTGTTGGCTATGATTCAATTTGCTTAGTTTCCCCTCTTCGCTGAATAGGTCTTATAGTTTGATTACTATCAATTTTGTTTGTAGCAATTTGATCTTGATATTTTGAAAAACGCATCAAGCTCATAAGCTAAAGACACGCGCAGATCTAGGATGTTTTAAAGGGGTGCAAAATTCATTTAAAAGTATTGTAAGAAACTTTCGCGAAACACGATGAAGGTCCTCTCATGCTATAATTTTGTGGACTTTAAACATACCAAAAGTGCCCTTTGCCGGCTCTTGTTGAAAGGTTTTGAACCAATTCTTTCGTTTCTTCGGCGCACGTTCTCCCTGAAATTAGTATATATCGACCCAAGGTACTTAAGCAAAGCTTTAAGGTCGGGTGGCGTCAGGGTGGCGTCAAATTGTCAGGGGATAAAATCCTGGAGAGAGATTTCACCTCCTTATCTAAATAATATCATAGCTAAAGGGGGTGGGGAATTTTTCAATAAGAAAATGAGTCAAAAGATTGTACAAAAAATAGGTATTAAAAACTAAATGAGCAAAAAATGACTTGAAACGTTTTGTTGGGACAACCGAAAAAAGTGACTGAATGCTTACCCCTTTGTGACTTTTTCATTCTCTCAATTTCGACTGTTAATTTTTCTTGGTTATGGCTGAATTTCTTATACTATCCGAAAACTATTAATGCGTTAAGTTTAAATTTGAAATGGTATCTCATCTGGAATAGTTTTGCTATTATCTCTTCAATGAAAAAAAAAACAGACATCTTAAAAGACACCAAGAAAACTCCAGGCCTCGTTGTAATACAAGCGGTTTAGTCTCTATTTTTTCAATTGTCAAATGCTCCTCAGTATCATTATAATGTGACCCTTTATTTGGAAACATTTAAGAAGGCTGTTTTATAAAATAGCAGATCATTTTGTAGCCAGATATCAACATTTCAAAATGATTTTTTTGATAAATTTTTTTATTGATTGTATGATACATTGCTTGATCAGTAAAAAATATATATATTTTTTTAGTATTTCTGTTGTTGAATAGCTCAGTGTTCAATTTTTGTCGTATTTCACTTGCAAAGGATTCTATGGGCGCAAAATTGAAATTTTTCTTGCCACGATTATCGTAGAATACAAGAAACATGCGAACATGTCAAGATTTGTGTTATCTAAACCTAAACAGCAGCAAAGCTTAAGCTTAATTTTCAGCTTAAGCTGAAATTGTTCAGCTTTTTTCTCAATATTTTATTGCTGAGCTTTCTTCATATATGGAAGATATGGTTTTTTGTTCTTTTTTGAAACTTTGACACTAAAATAATAAGAGTGTTAAATGTTATGAAATTATTTCTGCCTTATAATTTTTAGCTACTCATGCGTTTTCAGCACTAAATTTTTAAATACTATAGCTAATAATTTAAATACTATATTTAATTTTTAAATACTTAAGCTAATAAAAACATTTTTTAAGATTCTGTCGCGAATTCAATTTTTTTTGATGATTCCATAAGATGTGCGTCAAAAAACAATGAAAATGAAAAATCATTTTTTGCTTTTTATTGTGATATTCTGTAACGTTTTTTGTGATTTTTAACCTGTTTTGTGACTTTTTGTAACTAACAGAGGGACAGGGGAGGTAAAGCGGACGGATTTATATATGCATATGCTTAGGGATCCCTTAGAAAACCTTCAGCGTTGGTGTATTGTGATATATTGTCATTAAAAATCAACAGCGATTCTGAATCAATTTTGGTCTACTTTATACTTTTTTCCAAAATATGACGGATGTTAATACACCTGCGACTCGCCTATAAAATGGAGATCAGATGCTCAGAACACATGACCACAGGGATGATATCAAACTGAATTATTGAAACACGTATTTTTTGCTTAGCTCTGTCAAATTAAACTTTTGATAGAAAGTATTATTTCACATTGGTTTATCAATCGAGGGAACAAAAATTTCAACCAAATATTAAATTTTTTAAATCTTTCCTCAATTTACCCCTTTTTCATTACAAATACTTCACCTTCGTATAATATAGTTGTAATGAATACATTTTCCTTGACCTGATTCTTGATTCAGCTGCTCAGGACAATTTTTGCTGCCTGAACTAATTTTGAAACGGAACTTTTTTGTAACCCTTGAGCTGATTTTGAGGCACTGGGAAGATGGTAATAGTCGAACTTATTTCTTCACTCTTTCTCTTTTCTGTGCTCTTGATAGATTTGGGAAATGGACAAGAGTGTTCAGAGCAGATTGCAAGGACGAAAGGTGCCGTTTTTCAGTGGAACATCACTTTAACCTGTAAAGGCAGCAGGTTGTCGAGTGGCTTGTGTAAATGGTGAGGGCAGCACATTTTTTGGACCTGTTCAACTATCCCCAACCACTACGAAAAGGGAGGAGCAAAATTCGCGTGGGCAGTTTATTTGTTAAATGAGTAGAATAAGAATAGAGGTGAAAATTAGTTACTAGTAATCCGCAGGAATAGAGGATGGTTGAAACGATTGTTTTATATAACACATTTTCATTGTTTTAATCACACCCCTCTTTTTTATAGATACAACTTTTCTCGTATGTTTGAGCTGTGATCAAGTGGCCAGATTTTACGCGGCTTCCGATCGAAACTTCGACCCTGAATCTCAATAATCGTTATGATCTTACTCACGCCAACAATCTTGGCATTTTTTGTCAAATCTTAAACAGTGTATGTCAAATATAGAAGCTTTTTTGTCATCTTGGGAAAAAATCTGTTATAACATAGTAAAAATACCGACCAAAATCAATAACAGGCGCATTGTCAAAAGTATTTGAAAAACTGTTCCATAAAAAAATAAATGAATATCTGTTAAGCTATTACATACTGAGCAATACACATTGCGTGTTTAAATCATCATATTTTATTATGGATGCAATACTTTATTGTAGTGAATTCTTCTGAAATTGTATGGACATAAGCAAATACGGCGCCTTAATAGATCTTTCAAAAGCTACTGACTCAAAAGATCATAAGTTTCTTAAACTAAAATTAAGTAGTCTGGGTTTCTCAGAATCGGCTATTGAGTCAATTTATCAGCAACAGGCAATAAAAAAGTTTTCAATCACGGTGTGCCTCAAGGAACAGTCTGAGAAACTTTAGTTTTGAACATATACATAAATGATTTAAGCAAAGAATCACCCAAAAAATTGCAAATGAGTTCAATATGCGAATGATAATTAGGTTTTCTGCTATCATGACTTTGAAATTGCTTTCCAGGGTTTCAGGAATTATGCCCAAAACTTTCTCTTTATTTTACCAGATTTTACTTAAAATTAAACACTGACAAATTTGAGCTGATTATTTTTAGCAAGAAGCGAAGCAGAAGTGACCAAAATAAATTCAGTACCAACGCAACTAGATGATAATGTCATTGTAGAAAAATCGCAAGTACGGTATCTAGGACATAATAGAACGGAATAAACAAAATATTGAGAATAATGGCTCGTGGAATAAAAGCACTGCAATCAATTAAAAACCTATACCAATTTAGACTCGAATATTTTTTAATAAAAGCCTAAACAATTAGTCATCTAGACTACCCATCAACAGTCGTTAGCTAAAAAACATTAAACATAACAGTATCACTCGAAAAAACAGCTTAGCTTGGCAATTAAGACCTGCTACAATAACAAAAGTTTCGATTTTTCGTTGGATCTAAAATTGCAGCACCAAAAACTACCAGTAAAAACA